>NC_086117.1:62900902-63200902 GCF_963921235.1 Mobula hypostoma
AGGCGAGGCTGGAGTTTGGCAGGGTGGAGACTTGAGGCGAGGCGTGGCTGGAGGCAGGAGTCGAGGCGAGGCGAGGCTGGAGGCAGGAGATTTGAGGCGAGGCGAGGCTGGAGGCAGGAGACTTGAAGCGAGGTTGGAGGTAGGAAACTTGAGGCGAGTCTGGAGGCATGAGATTTGAGGCCAGGCGAGGCTGGAAGCATGAGACTTGAGGCGAGGCGAGGCTGGAGGCAGGAGACTTGAGGCGAGGATGGAGGCAGGAGACTTGAGGCGTGGATGGAGGCAGGAGACTTGAGGCGTGGATGGAGGCAGGAGACTTGAGGCGAGGCGAGGCAGGAGACTTGAGGCGAGGCGAGGCTGGAGGCAGGAGACTTGAGGCGAGGCGAGGCAGGAGGCAGGAGACGAGGCGAGGCCGGAGGCAGGAGACGAGGCGAGGCGAGGCCGGAGGCAGGAGACTTGAGGTGACGCCGGAGGCAGGAGACGAGGCGAGGCGAGGCTGGAGGCAGGAGACTTGAGGCGAGGTGAGACCAGCGGCTGGAGGCAGGAGGCGAGGCCGGAGGCAGGAGACTTGAGGCGAGGCGAGGCTGGAGGCAGGAGACTTGAGGCGAGGATGGAGGCAGGAGACTTGAGGCGAGGCTGGAGGCTGGAGGCAGGAGACTTGAGGCGAGGCTGGAGGCAGGAGACTTGAGGCGAGGCGAGGCTTGGAGGCAGGAGACTTGAGGCGAGGCGAGGCAGGAGGCAGGAGACGAGGCGAGGCCGGAGGCAGGAGACGAGGCGAGGCGAGGCCGGAGGCAGGAGACTTGAGGTGGAGGCCGGAGGCAGGAGACGAGGCGAGGCGAGGCTGGAGGCATGAGATTTGAGGCCAGGCGAGGCTGGAAGCATGAGACTTGAGGCGAGGCGAGGCTGGAGGCAGGAGACTTGAGGCGAGGCTGGAGACAGGAGACTTGAGGCGAGGCTGGAGGATGGAGGCAGGAGACTTGAGGCGAAGATGAAGGCTGGAGGCAGGAGACTTGAGGCGAGGCTGGAGGCTGAAGGCAGGAGACTTGAGGCGAGGCGAGGCTGGAGGCAGGAGACTTGAGGCGAGGCGAGGCAGGAGCAGGAGACGAGGCGAGGCCGGAGGCAGGAGACTTGAGGCAAGGCTGGAGGCTGGAGGCAGGAGACTTGAGGCGAAGATGGAGGCTGGAGGCAGAAGACGAGGCGAGGCGAGGCTGGAGGCAGGAGACTTGAGGCAAGGTGGAGGCCAGAGGCAGGAGACTTGAGGCGAGGCGAGGCTGGAGGCAGGAGACTTGAGGCGAGGCTGGAGGCTGGAGGCAGGAGATGAGGCAAGGCTGGAGGCTGGAGTCTTGAGGCGAGGCTGGAGGCAGGAGACTTGAGGCAAGGCGAGGCTTGAGGCTGGAGGCTAGAAACGAGGAGAGGCGATGCTGGAGGCTAGAGTCTTGAGGTGAGGCGAGGTGAGACTGGAGGCTAGAGACTTGAGGCGAAGCGAGGCTGGAGGCTGGACACTTGTGGCAGGTGAGGCTAGAGGTGAGGCTGGAGACTGGAGGTGAGGCGAGGCCGGAGGCAGGAGACTTGAGGTGACGCCGGAGGCAGGAGACTTGAGGCGAGGCTGGAGGCTGAAGGCAGGAGATGAGGCGAGACGAGGCTGGAGGCTGGAGGCAGGGGACGAGACTGCAGGCAGGAGACTTGAGGCGAGGCTGGAGACGAGGGTGGAGGCAGTAGACTTGAGGCGAGGCGAGGCTGGAGGCAGGAGACTTGAGGCGAGGCGAGGCTGGAGGCTGAAGGCAGGGGACTTCAGGCTGAAGGCTGGAGGCAGGAGACTTGAGGCGAAGATGGATGCTGGAGGCAGGAGTTTTGAGGCGAGGCTGGAGGCTGTAGGCAGGAGACCTGAGGTGAGGCGAGGCTGGAGACTGTAGGCAGGAGTCTTGAGGCGAGGCGATGCTGGAGGCAGGAGACTTGAGGCGAGGCTGGAGGCGAGACTGGAGGCTTGAGACTTGAGGCGATGCTGGAGGCTGGAGACTTGAGGCGAGGCTGGAGGCTGAAGGCAGGGGACTTGAGGCTGGAGAGGCTGGAGGCAGGAGACTTGAGTCGAGGCGAGGCTGGAGGCACGAGACTTGAGGCGAACTGAGGCACGAGGCTGGAGGCAGTAGACTTGAAGCAAGGCTGGAGGCTGGAGGCTAAGAATTGAGGTGATTCGAGGCTGGAGGCTGGAGTCTTGAGGCGAGCTGAAGGCTGGAGGCAGGAGATGAGGCGAGGCGAGGCGAGGCTGGAGGCTGAAGGCAGGTCACTTGAGGCTGGAGGCTGAAGGCAGGGGACTTGAGGCTGGAGGCAGGAGACTTGAGGCGAGGCTGGAGGCTTGAGGCAGGAGACTTGAGGCGAGGCTGGAGGCTGAAGGCAGGGGACTTGAGGCCGGAGACTGGAGGCAGGAGACTTGAGGTGAGGTGAGGCTGGAGGCACGAGACTTGAGACGAGGCAAGGCCGGAGGTTGGAGGGTGGAGAATTGAGGTGAGGCGTGGCTGGAGGCTGGAGACTTGAGGCGAGGCTGGAGGCAGGAGACTTGATACGAAGCAAGGCTGGAGGCTGAAGGAAGGAGACTTGAGGTGAGGCTGGAGGCTGGAGGCAGGAGACGAGGCTGGAGGCTGGAGGCAGGAGACTTGAGGCAAGGTGAGGCAGGAGGCTTGAGGCGAGGCTGGAGGCAGGAGGCTTGAGGCGAGGCTGGAGGCTGGAGGCAGGAGACTTGAGGCGAGGCCGGAGGCTGGAGGCAGGAGATTTGAGGGGAGGATGGAGGCTGCAGGCAGGAGACCTGAGGCGATGTGAGGCTGGAGGCAGGAGGCAAGAGACTCAAGGTGAGGAGAGGCTGGAGGCAGGAGACTCGAGGCGAGGCTGCAGGCAAAAGACTCGAGGAGAGGCTGGAGGCAAAAGACTTGAGGCGAGGCTGGAGGCTTGAGACTTGAGGCGAGGATGGAGGCAAGGCTGGAGGCTTGAGACTTGAGGCGAGGATGGAGGCGAGGCTGGAGGCTTGAGACTTGAGGCGAGGCTGGAGTCGAGACTGGAGGCTTGAGACTTGAGGCGATGCTGGAGGCTGGAGACTTGAGGCGAGGCTGGAGGCTGGAGACAGGAGACTTGAGGCGAGGCTGGAGGCAGGAGGCAAGAGACGAGGTGAGGCGAGGCTGGAGGCAGGAGACTTGAGGCGAAGCTGGAGGCTGGAGACAGGAGACTTGAGGCGAAGCTGTAGGCTGGAGACAGGAGACTTGAGGCGAAGCGAGGCTGGAGGCTGAAGGCAGGAGACAGGAGACGAGCCTTGAGGCTGGAGGCAGGAGACTTGATGTGAAGCGAGGCTGGTGGCACTAGACTTGAGGCGAGGCAAGGTTGCAAGCTGGAGGCTGGAGGCTGGAGGCACGAGACTTGAGGCAAGGCTGGAGGCTGGAGGCAGGAGACTTGAGGCGAAGATGGAGGCTGGAGGCAGGAGACTTGAGGCAAGGCTGGAGGCTGGAGATGGGAGACTTGAGGCAAGGCTGGAGGCTGTAGGCAGGAGACTTGAGGCGAGGCGAGGCTGGAGGCAGGAGACTTGAGGCGAGGCTAGAGGCTGGAGGCTGGAAACTTGAGGCGAGTCTGGAGGCTGGAGGCAGGAGGCGAGGCTGGAGGCGAGGCAAGGCTGGAGGCTGGAGACTTGAGGCGAGGCTGGAGGCAGGAGACTTGAGGCAAGGCGAGGCTTGAGGCTGGAGGCTAGAAACGAGGAGAGGCCGGAGGCAGGAGACTTGAGGGGAGATTGGAGACGAGGGTGGAGGCAGGAGACTTGTGGCAAGCGAGGCTGGAGGCTGGACACTTGTGGCAGGTGAGGCTGGAGGCGAGGCTGGAGGCTGGCGGTGAGTCGAGGCTGGAGGGTGGAGACTTGAGGCGAGGCTGGAGGCAGGAGAATTGAGGCGAGGCTGGTGGCTGAAGGCAGGAGATGAGGCGAGACGAGGCTGGAGGCTGGAGGCAGGGGACTTGAGACTGCAGGCAGGAGACTTGAGTCGAGGCACGAGGCTGGAGGCAGTAGACTTGAGGCAAGGCTGGAGAACTGAGGCGAGGCTGGAGGCAGGAGACTTGCGGCGAGGCGAGGCTGGAGGCTGAGGGCAGGGGACTTCAGGCTGGAGGCTGGAGTCACGGACTTGAGGCAAGGCTGGAGGCTGGAGGCAGGAGACTTGAGGCGAAGATGGAGGCTGGAGGCAGGAGACTTGAGGCAAGGCTGGAGGCTGGAGACAGGAGACTTGAGGCGAGGCTGTAGGCTGGAGACAGGAGACTTGAGGCGTGGCTGGAGGCTGGAGGGTGGAGACTTGAGGCGAGGCTGTAGGCTGGAGACAGGAGACTTGAGGCGAAGCGAGGCTGGAGGCTGAAGGCAGGAGACAGGAGACGAGGCTGGAGGCTGGAGGCAGGAGACTTGAGGTGAAGCGAGGCTGGAGGCAGTAGACTTGAGACGAGGCAAGGTTGCAAGCTGGAGGCTGGAGGCACGAGACTTGAGGCGAGGCTGGAGGCTGGAGGCAGGAGACTTGAGGCGAAGATGGAGGCTGGAGGCAGGAGACTTGAGGCAAGGCTGGAGGCTGTAGGCAGGAGACTTGAGGCGAGGCTGGAGGCAGGAGACTTGAGGCGAGGCTGGAGGCTGGAGACTTGAGGCGAGTCTGGAGGCTGGCGGTGAGTCGAGGCTGGAGGGTGGAGACTTGAGGCGAGGCTGGAGGCAGGAGAATTGAGGCGAGGCTGGAGGCTGAAGGCAGGAGATGAGGCGAGACGAGGCTGGAGGCTGGAGGCAGGGGACTTGAGACTGCAGGCAGGAGACTTGAGTCGAGGCACGAGGCTGGAGGCAGTAGACTTGAGGTAAGGCTGGAGAATTGAGGTGAGTCGAGGCTGGAGGCAGGAGACTTGAGGCGAGGCTGGAGTCGAGGCTGGAGGCTTGAGACTTGATGCGAGGCTGGAAGCAGGAGGCAAGAGACGCGAGGTGAGGCGAGGCTGGAGGCTGGAGATGTGAGGCGAGGTGAGGCGAGGCTGCAGGCTGGACACGAGGTGAGGCGAGGCTGGAGGCTGGAGACTTGAGGCGAGTCTGGAGGCTGACGGTGAGTCGAGGCTGGAGGGTGGAGACTTGAGGCAAGGCTGGAGGCAGGAGAATTGAGGCGAGGCTGAGGTGAAACGAGGCTGGAGGCAGGAGACTTGAGGCGAGGCTGGAGACAGGAGACTTGAGGCGAGGCTGGAGGCAGGACACTTGAGGCGAGGCTGGAGGCAGGAGACTTGAGGCGAGGCTGGAGTCGAGGCTGGAGGCAGGAGACTTGAGGCGAGGCTGGAGGCAGGAGACTGGAGGCGAGGCTGGAGGCAGGAGACTTGAGGCAAGGCGAAGCTGGAGGCAGGAGACTTGAGGCGAAGCTGGAGGCAGGAGACTTGAGGCGAGGCCGGAGGCAGGAGACGAGGTGAGGCAGGAGGCGAGGCGAGGCCATAGGCAGGGGACTTGAGGCGAGGCCGGAGGCAGGAGACGAGGCGAGGCGAGGCTGGAGGCAGGAGTCTCAAGGCGAGGCGAGGCTGAAGGCAGGAGACTCGAGGCGAGACTGGAGGCAGGAGACTGGAGGTGAAGCGAGGCCTGAGGCAGGAGGCAGGAGATGCGAGGCTGGAGGCAGGTGGCAGGAGACGCGAAAGGGAGGCTGGAGGCTGGAGACTTGAGGTGAGGCTGGAGGCAGGAGACTCGAGGCGAGGCGAGGCTGGAGGCAGGAGACGAAGCGAGGCAGGAGTCGAGGTGAGGCTGGAGGCAGGAGACTCGAGGTGAAGCGAGGCCTGATGCAGGAGGCAGGAGACGCGAGGCTGGAGGGTGGAGGCAGGTCGCGAGGCGAGGCTGGAGGCAGGAGACTTGAGGTGAGGCTGGAGGCTGGAGGCAGAACATTTGAGGTGAGGCGAGGCTGGAGGCAGGAGACTTGAGGCGAGGATGGAGGCAGGAGACTTGAGGCGTGGATGGAGGCAGGAGACTTGAGGCGAGGCGAGGCAGGAGACTTGAGGCGAGGCGAGGCTGGAGGCAGGAGACTTGAGGCGAGGCGAGGCTGGAGGCAGGAGACTTGAGGAGGCTGGAGGCTGGCGGTGAGTCGAGGCTGGAGGGTGGAGACTTGAGGCGAGGCTGGAGGCAGGAGAATTGAGGTGAGGCTGGAGGCTGAAGGCAGGAGATGAGGCGAACCGAGGCACGAGGCTGGAGGCAGTAGACTTGAGGCAAGGCTGGAGGCTGGAGGCTGGAGAATTGAGGTGAGTCGAGACTGGAGGCTGTAGGATGGAGATTTGAGTCGAGGCTGGAGTCTTGAGGCGAGGCTGAAGGCTGAAGGCAGGAGATGAGGCGAACCGAGGCACGAGGCTGGAGGCAGTAGACTTGAGGCAAGGCTGGAGGCTGGAGAATTGAGGTGAGTCGAGACTGGAGGCTGTAGGATGGAGATTTGAGTCGAGGCTGGAGGCTGGAGTCTTGAGGCGAGGCTGAAGGCTGAAGGCAGGAGACTTGAGGCGAGGCGAGGCTGGAGGCTGAAGGCAGGGGACTTGAGGCTGGAGACTGGAGGCAGGAGACTTGAGGTGAGGCGAGGCTGGAGGCACGAGACTTGAGGCGAGGCGAGGCTGGAGTTTGGAGGGTGGAGACTTGAGGCGAGGCGTGGCTGGAGGCTGGAGACGAGGCGAGGCTGGAGGCTGGAGGCTGGAGACAGGAGACTTGAGGTGAGGCTGGAGGCAGGAGACTTGAGGTGAAGCGAGGCTGGAGGCTGAAGGCAGGAGAATTGAGGCGAGGCTGGAGGCAGGAGACTTGAGACGAAGTGAGGCTGGAGGCAGGAGACCTGTGAGGCGAGGCTGGAGGCAGGAGACTTGAGGCGAGGCTGGAGGCAGGAGACTTGAGGCGAGGCTGGAGGCAGGAGACGAAGCGAGGCTGGAGGCAGGAGACTTGAGGCGAGGCTGGAGGCAGGAGACGAGGCGAGGCTGGAGGCAGGAGACTTGAGGCGAGGCTGGAGGCAGGAGACTTGAGGTGAAGCGAGGCTGGAGGCTGAAGGCAGGAGACTTGGAGGTGAGGCTGGAGGCTGGAGACTTGAGGCAAGGCTGGAGGCTGGAGACAGGAGACTTGAGGCGAGGCTGGAGGCAGGAGACTTGAGACGAAGCGAGGCTGGAGGCACTAGAGTTGAGGCAAGGCGAGGCTGGAGGCAGGAGACTTGAGGCAAGGTGAGGCAGGAGGCTTGAGGCGAGGCTGGAGGCAGGAGACTTGAGGCGAGGCTGGAGGCTGGAGGCAGGAGACCTGAGGTGAGGCGAGGCTGGAGGCAGGAGACTTGAGGTGAGAGGGGGCTGGAGGCTGGAAGCAGGAGACCTGAGGTGAGGAGGCTGGAGGCAGGAGACTTGAGGTGAAGCGAGGCTGGAGGCTGAAGGCAGGGGACTTGAGGCCGGAGACTGGAGGCAGGAGACTTGAGGTGAGGCGAGGCTGGAGGCAGGAGACTTGAGGCGGGTGAGGCAAGGCGGGCTGGAGGAGGAGACTTGAGGCGAGGCTGGAGGCAGGAGACTTGAGGCGAGGCTGGAGGCAGGAGACTTGAGGCGAGGCTGGAGGCTGAAGGCAGGGGACTTGAGGCCGGAGACTGGAGGCAGGAGACTTGAGGTGAGGCGAGGCTGGAGGCACGAGACTTGAGACCAGGCAAGGCCGGAGGTTGGAGGGTGGAGAATTGAGGCGAGGCGAGGCTGGAGACTTAGAGGGTGGAGACTTGAGGCGAGGCTGGAGGCAGGAGACTTGAGACGAGGCGAGGCTGGAGGCTGAAGGAAGGAGACTTGAGGCGAGGCGAGGCTGGAGGCAGGAGGCTGGAGGCTGGAGGCTGGAGGAGCAGGCGAGGCTGGAGGCAGGAGGCGAGACAGGAGACTTGAGGCGAGGCTGGAGGCAGGAGACTTGAGACGAAGCGAGGCTGGAGGCAGGAGAGCGAGGCGAGAACTGGAGGCTGGAGGCAGGAGGCGAGGCGAGGCTGGAGGCTGGAGATGAGGCGAGGCTGGAGGCTGGAGGCAGGAGACGAGGCGAGGCTGGAGGCTGCAGATATGAGGCGAGGCTGGAGGCAGGAGACTTGAAGCGAGGCTGGAGGCTGGAGGCAGGAGACTTGAGGTGAGGCTGGAGGCAGGAGACTTGAGACGAAGCGAGGCTGGAGGCTGAAGGAAGGAGACTTGAGGCGAGGCTGGAGGCAGGAGACGAGGCTGGAGGCTGGAGGCAGGAGACTTGAGGCGAGGCATGGCTGGAAGCACAAGACTTGAGGCGAGGCTGAACTGGAGGCAGGAGACTTGAGGTGAGGCGAGGCTGGAGGCTGGTGGCTGGAGTTTGAGGCAAGGCTGGAGGATGGAGGCTGGAGACTTGAGGCGAGGCTGGAGGCTGCAGATATGAGGCGAGGCTGGAGGCAGGAGACTTGAAGCGAGGCTGGAGGCTGGAGGCAGGAGACTTGAGGTGAGGCTGGAGGCAGGAGACTTGAGACGAAGCGAGGCTGGAGGCACGAGACAGGAGACTTGAGGCGAGGCTGGAGGCAGGAGACTTGAGAGGAGACTTGAGCCTGGAGGCACGAGGCGAGGCGAGGCTGGAGACTGGAGCCAGGAGACTTGAGGCTGGAGGCAGGATTTTTGAGGGGAGGATGGAGGCTGCAGGCAGGAGACCTGAGGCGAGGCGAGGCTGGAGGCTGGAGGCAGGAGACTTGAGGTGAGCCGGGGCTGGAGGCTGGAGCAGGAGACGAGGCGAGGCGAGGCTGGAGGCAGCAGGCTTGAGGTGAGGCAAATCTGGAGGCATTAGACTTGAGGCGAAGCAAGGCTGGAGGAGGTTGGAGGCAGGAGACTTCAGGCGAGGCAAGGCTGGAGGTTGTAGGGTGGAGACTTGAGGTGAGGCATGGCTGGAGGCTGGAGGGTGGAGACAAGGCGAGGCTGGAGGCTGGAGACAGGAGAATTGAGGCGAGGCTGCAGAGGCAGGAGATGAGGCTGGAGGCTGGAGGCAGGAGACTTGAGGTGAAGCGAGGCTGGAGGCAGTAGACTTGAGACGAGGCAAGGTTGCAAGCTGGAGGCAGGAGGCTGGAGGCACGAGACTTGAGGCGAGGCTGGAGGCTGGAGGCAGGAGACTTGAGGCGAAGATGGAGGCTGGAGGCAGGAGACTTGAGGCGAGGCTGGAGGCTGTAGGCAGGAGACTTGAGGCGTGGCTGGAGGCAGGAGGCAGGAGGCGATGCTGGAGGCAGGAGACTTGAGGCGAGGCGAGGCTGGAGGCTTGAGACTTGAGGCGAGGCTGGAGGCTGGAGACTTGAGGCGAGGCGAGGCTGGAGGCTGAAGGCAGGGGACTTGAGGCTGGAGACTGGAGGCACGAGACTTGAGGCTGGAGGCTGGAGGTTGGAGACTTGAGGCGAGGAGGCTGGAGGCGAGGCTGGAGGCGTGGAGACTTGAGGCGAGGGGACTTGAGGCTGGAGGCTGGAGGCAGGAGACTTGAGGTGAGGCGAGGCTGGAGGCACGAGACTTGAGGCGAGGCTGGAGGCTGGAGGCAGGAGACTTGAGGCGAGGCTGGAGGCTGGAGGCAGGAGACTTGAGGCGAGGCTGGAGGCTGTACGCAGGAGACCTGAGGTGAGGCGAGGCTAGAGGCTGTAGGCAGGAGACTTGAGGCGAGGCGAGGCTGGAGGCAGGAGACTTGAGGCGAGGCTGGAGGCTGGAGACTTGAGGCGAGGCTGGAGGCTGAAGGCAGGGGACTTGAGGCTGGAGACTGGAGGCAGGGGACTTGAGGCTGGAGACTGGAGGCAGGAGACTTGAGGTGAAGCGAGGCTGGAGGCACTAGAGTTGAGGCGAGGCAAGGTTGCAAGCTGGAGGCAGGAGGCTGGAGGCACGAGACTTGAGGCGAGGCTGGAGGCTGGAGGCAGGAGACTTGAGGCGAAGATGGAGGCTGGAGGCAGGAGACTTGAGGCGAGGCTGGAGGTAAGAATGAAGGTGGGACCACTAAAGGATAAAGAAGGCAACATGTGCCCGGAGGTGGAGAAGGTTGGGGAGGTCCTAAATGAATACTTCGCTTCAGTATTCACAAGTGAAAAGGACTTTGATCAGTGTGAGGTTGAAATAGAACAGGCCTGTGTGCTGGACAATGTGGAGATTAAGGAAGAAAAAGTGTTGGATCTTCTTAAAAACATCAAGATTGATAAGTCCCCAGGGCCAGATGTGATATATCCAAGGTTGCTGTGGGAAGTGAGATCGCTGGAGCAGTAGCTATGATCTTCGAATCCTCTTTGGCTGCAGGAGAGGTGCCGGAGGATTGGAGAACAGTAAATGTAGTTCCCTTGTTTAAAAAAGGTAATAGGGAGTATCCTGGGAACTATAGACCGGTGAGTTTTTTGTCGGTGGTCTGCAAACTATTGGAAAGGATTCTTAAGGATAGGATCTACGAGCATTTGGAGAAGTACAGTCTACTCAAGGATAGTCAACATGGCTTTGTGAAGGGAAGGTCATGCCTCACGAGCCTGAGTTTTTTGAAGAGGTAACAAAAGAAATTGATAAGGGTAGGGCGGTAGATGTGGTCTACATGGATTTGCAAGGCATTTGACAAGGTCCGCACAAGAGACTCATCCAGAAAGTCATGAGGCATGGGATCAGTGGAACCTTGGCTGTCTGGATAAAAAATTGGCTTACAGGAAGAAAGCAGAGGGTAGTAGTGGAAGGAAAGTATTCTGCCTGGAGGTCGGTGACCAGTGGAGTGCTGCAAAGATCTGTCCTGGGACCCCTGCTCTTTGTGATTTTTATAAATGACCTGAATGAAGAGGCGGAGGGATGGGTGAGTAAGTTTGCAGATGACACGAAGATTGAAGGAGTTGTGGATGGAGCCGTAGGTTGTCAAAGGTTACAAGAGGATATAGACAGGATGCAGAGTTGGTCAGAAAAGTGGCAGATGGAGTTCAAGCCAGATAAGTGTGTGGTGATGCATTTTGGAAGGACAAACCAGAAGGCTGAGTACAGGGTTAATGGTCAGTTACTTAAGAGTGTGGATGAACAGAGGGACCTTGGGCTTCAAATCCATACATCCCTCAAGGTCGCTGCACAGGTTGATAGGATAGTTAAGAAGGCCTATGGGATGCTAGGCTTCATTAATAGGGGGATTGAGTTCAAGAGTAGAGAGATCATGTCGCAACTCTACAAATCTTTGGTGCGACCACACTTAAGAGTATTGTGTTCAGTTCTGGTCACCTCACTATAGGAAGGATGTGGAAGCTGTGGAGAGGGTGCAGAGGAGATTTACCAGTATGTTGTCTGGATTGGAAAACAAGTCTTATGATGCAAGATTAGCATAGCTGGGACTTTTCTCTTTGGAGCGTAGAAGGATGAGAGGGGACTTGATAGAGGTCTACAAGATTATGAGAAACATAGAAACATAGAAAATAGGTTCAGGAGTTGGCCATTCGGCCCTTCGAGCCTGCACCGCCATTCAGTATGATCATGGCTGATCATCCAACTCAGAACCCTGTACCAGCCTTCCCTCCATACCCCTGATCCCTTTAGCCACAAGGGCCATATCTAACTCCCTCTTAAATATAGCAAATGAACTGGCCTCAACTGTTTCCTGTGGCACAGAATTCCACAGATTCACCACTCTCTGTGTGAAGAAGTTTTTCCTAATCTTGGTCCTAAAAGGCTTCCCCTTTATCCTTAAACTGTGACCCCTCGTTCTGGACTTCCCCAACATCGGGAACAACCTTCCTGCATCTAGCCTGTCCAATCCCTTTAGGATTTTATATGTTTCAATAAGATGCCCCCTCAATCTTCTAAATTCCAGAGAGTACAAGCCTAGTCAATCCAGTCTTTCATCATATGGAAGTCCTGCCATCCCAGGAATCAATCTGGTGAACCTTCTTTGTACTCTCTTTATGGCAAGAATGTCTTTCCTCAGATTAGGGGACCAAAATTGCACCCAATACTCCAGGTGTGGTCTCACCAAGGCCTTGTACAACTGCAGTAGTACCTCCCTGCTCCTGTACTCGAATCCACTTGCTATGAATGCCAGTATACCATTCGCCTTTTTCACCGCCTGCTGTACCTGCATGCCCACTTTCAATGACTGGTGTATAATGACACCCAGGTCTCGTTGCACCTCTCCTTTTCCTAATCGGCCACCATTCAGATAATAATCTGTTTTCCTGTTTTTGCCACCAAAGTGGATAACCTCACATTTATCCACATTAAATTGCATCTGCCATGAATTTGCCCACTCACCTAACCTATCCAAGTCACCCCACTTCCTCTTATCATTCCCCTCACAGCTAACACTGCCGCCCAGCTTCATGTCATCTGCAAACTTGGAGATGCTGCATTTAATTCCCTCATCTAAGTCATTAATATATATTGTAAACAACTGGGGTCCCAGCACTGAACCTTGTGGTACCCCACTAGTCACTGCCTGCCATTCTGAAAAGGTCCCGTTTATTCCCACTCTTTGCTTCCTGTCTGCCAACCAATTCTGTATCCACATCAATACCTTACCCCCAATACCGTGTGCTTTAAGTTTGCACACTAATCTCCTGTGTGGGACCTTGTCAAAAGCCTTTTGAAAATCCAAATATACCACATCCACTGGTTCTCCCCTATCCACTCTACTAGTTACATCCTCAAAAAATTCTTTGATAACTGACTCTAGCATTTTCCCCACCACCGATGTTAGGCTAACCGGTCTATAATTCCCCGGTTTCTCTCTCCCTCCTTTTTTAAAAAGCAGGGTTACATTAGCCACCCTCCAATCCTCAGGAACTAGTCCAGAATCTAAAGAGTTTTGAAAAATTATCACTAATGCATCCACTATTTCTTGGGCTACTTCCTTAAGCACTCTGGGATGCAGACCATCTGGCCCTGGGGATTTATCTGTCTTTAATCCCTTCAATTTACTTAACACCACTTCCCTACTAACATGTATTTCCCTCAGTTCCTCCATCTCACTAGATCCTCTGTTCCCTACTATTTCTGGAAGATTATTTATGTCCTCCTTAGTGAAGACAGAACCAAAGTAGTTATTCAATTGGTCTGCCATATCCTTGTTCCCCATAATCAATTCACCTGTTTCTGTCTGTAGGGGACCTACATTTGTCTTAACCAATCTTTTTCTTTTCACATATCTATAAAAGCTTTTACAGTCAGTTTTTATGTTCCCTGCCAGTTTTCTCTCATAATCTTTTTTCCCTTTCCTGATTAAGCCTCTTGTCCTCCTCTGCTGGACTCTGAATTTCTCCCAGTCCTCAGGTGAGCCACTTTTTCTGGCTAATTTGTATGCTTCTTCTTTGGAATTGATACTATCCCTAATTTCCCTTGTCAGCTACGGGTGCACTACCTTCCCTGATTTATTCTTTTGCCAAACTGGGATGAACAATTGTTGTAGTTCATCCATGCAATCTTTAAATGCTTGCCATTGTATATCCACCATCAACCCTTTAAGTATCATTTGCCAGTCTATCTTAGCTAATTCACGCCTCATACCTTCAAAGTTACCCTTCTTTGAGTACTTTTTTTTAAAGGAATATATATGGGGTCAGCACAACATCGGGGGCTAAAGGGCCTGTACTGTGCTGTAGTATTCTAGTGTCTAGTGTCTAATTTCAAATGAAAAATGAATCATATATCACCAAAAGTCAATGTCGATCTCAAGTGTAAAACAAGAAGTTACTTTATTAAGGTCAGCTCTGAAGGTGAGGAGTTAGTCAAGGAGATTACAAGAACTGGAAATAACATCACCACCATAGGAATTATGAAAAGAAACCGCTATCGCTGTGAGAGCATCCTGACAGGATAAAAAGAATTGGCTATTGAGAAGAGAGACTTATGATTCTTATCAGGTTCACAATTTATAAAATTTAAAAATAGGTTTATTCAAGCTGATGGCAGAGGTATAATTGTCTTGAAATCTCCAGTTTGATCAAAATCAGAGAAGCAAAGGCAATCTTATGAGACCCAACAAGAGAACTCAATATGTTCTCCACTGGCACATTCTCAAAGCTGTTGCTTACTGAAGAAATCCCGATTTCAGCAGCAAACCAATTAATCAGCATCCCAATGGTGCCATTTTTGTGGACTAATTTGAAAAGGTCCGCCTTCTAATGCAGTGCCTTGTAATGTGCACTACATTAAACCCCAACAGAATTGGTACATAAAGCAGGTTGTTTTCCTCCCACAGAGTATTTTCATAATTCCTGTTCTGCAATAGTACTAGTAAAGTCAAAAAAGTTAAATAACAATTCTCAAAATAAAAGTGATAATTATGACTTAACTGCAATACAAAATATAACTTTCTTCCCCTCTCTCTTTCATGTCACCCTATTCCACATTGGTGAACTAAAATAAAAAATCTCATTAAACTACAGCGCAATCTGTCTCTTCTTGCTGAGGGAGAGAGAAAGGAATCCAACGTCAGATATTTAAATATCCAACCAAAGTTATAGTTTTGGCAGTACAGTGTGCACTGATGCAGTGGTTAGTGTAGAATCTCTACAGTGCTTCATACAGGTGGAAGATTCTTGGCTGCTAAGACCAATAGTCTTCTTTAAGCTCCTGCTGGACTTGAGTTTTGGGAAAACATATTTGGTGGTACTCCTTGTCTGGGCTTCCAAAGCATCGATTTGTTCCTGGGTACTACACTCTTCAAAACACTGCCGTGGGTTGCAAAGTGCAATCCCAATTTTGTCAGCAAGTGAGTCTTGTTTTTCGATTCTGTTCACAAGGAGGCAAAAGGTAGCAGAAAAGAGCGAATCGGCAATTTTCAGATTTTTATCCCACTGATCCTCAGGACTGAGGCGCATGAAAGTTTTGCAGACAGTCTTACAGATGTCGTCTTTGTAGTATGGTTCTCTTTCTTGCTTTGGAGTCTGGGCACAAAGAGAATCTTGGTTAGTAGCTGTAATAACAGTGACATTGTATAGGTGGAATGAGGTATTTCATTTGAAGGACTAACTTCATACGTTCCTTTCTCTCGTCCTCACCCTCCTGGCCCTGATATTGTGGGAGTACATGGTACAAAGTCCCTGGACCCTTGTTTTGCCTATAATCACAATAAAATTGTTGCAGTTTGATATAGATCTGTTTACATGCGTGCCCCCTTCCCAAAATCGCCCGTGGCTCCGCAGATTTTCACCCTTTTAATTTATTCAGAAGTCCCAGAACTTTCCGGAATGGATTGTGCTTACCTTTTTTTTGCAAAGCAAGATCAAACATAATTTTGTGAAAGAGAGTGGAAATTTCATTTGCTGCAAATTTCATTATGCAACTATGGAGACATGAAAACTTTGAGAGCAAATGGACCTCTAAAGGAGATGCCACTAAGGTGTTTCATCGTCTGAGTGGTCAGCATTAGTTAATTGTGATGGAATGGGAATGGGATTGTAATGGAATGGGAATAGGATCGTGATGGAATGGGAATGGGATTGTAATGGAATGGGAATGGGAATAGGCTCTGAGGTTAATTGTGATAGAATATGGTGGAATAGATTATGGTGGAATGGGAATGGGAATGGGCTCTTAGGTCCTCAGTCATTCATTTAGACCAGTCCTGATCTGAATCCATCCACCTTCGTTTTAAAACCGTTCAACCTATTATGTTTTGTAAGTTCAAAACATTAAACTAATTCAAAGAAAAACACAGGAATCCCAAATGCAGGTCTAACTTTGGGTTTACCTTAAACAAATCATTCATGTTTCACTTGGTAGTGTGATAACTTATGCAATTAACCTATTTTTACGTGTAACCCATAATTAATTATTTAAACGAACAAGAAAGCTTAATCAAGATATATATGTGTGTGTGTGTGTGTGTGTGTGTGTGTGTGTGTGTGTGTGTGTATACACAGGATTACTCAAGTATTATTGAAATATAAAAAATGCAACAGATAGCTTTGTCTAACAAAAATCCTGCAGTCTTAGCTTCGAATTTCCAGTCAAGAGGTATCTCAGGAAAGAATTCCAAGTTACCACTACCCCTTTGTGTACTGATGTTCCATGGCATCTTCTAAGAAGATGACAACTAATATCGTAAGTGTCTGCCCCAGGCTTTGGCCTGGAGTATCTGAGATATTGTCAGTTTGATACCTCTCAACCCAAATAAGAAAATGCAAACCTGTTAAAAATATTAAAAATGGGAGGAGTAATTTTTAACCATTTTTAACCATTTTGAACCATTAATCGAGGGGTCCTTGGACCCCAGGTTGGGAGCCTCTGCTCTAGAGGGAGCTTAGCTTCACTCACCTCAACACTGAACTGTTCCCACAACCTATAGACTCACTTTCAAGAACTCTTCATCTCATGTTCTTGATACTTATTGCTTATCTATTTATTATTTTGCACTTTTTTCTTTTTGTATCTGCATAGTTTGTTGTTTTTTGCACATTGATTGTTCATCCGTCTTGTGTGTGTCGTCTTTCATTGATTCTATTGTGTTCCTTTGTATGTACTGTGAATGCCCGCAAGAAAATGAATCTTAGGGTTGCATACAGTATCATATCAAAATTCAAAGTACATTTTATTATCAGAGTACATATATATCACCACATAGATTCAGTTTCCTACAATTTCCTCCAGTTCCTCCAATTCCTACAGTTTCCTCAGCAAATCTATAGAATCGTAATTATAACAAGATCAATGAAAGATCAACCAGAGTGCAGAAGACAACAAACTGTGCAAATATAAATATGAGTAAATAACAATAAATAACAAGAACATGAAATAACAAGAGTCCTTAAAGTGAGATCATTGGTTGCGGGAACATCTCAATGATGGGGCAAGTGAGTGTAGTTATCCCCTTTTGTTCAAGAGCCTAATGATTAAGGGGTAGTAACTGTTCATGAACCTGGTGGGGTGAGTCCTGAGGCTCTTGCACCTTCTACCTGATGGCAGCAGCAAGAAGAGAACATGGCCTAGGTGGAGGGGATTTCTGATGATGGATGCTGTTTTCTTACAACAGGGTTTCATGTACATGTGCTCAATAGTTGGGGGGCTTTACCAGTGATATACTGGGCCGAATCCACTACCTTTTGTAGGACCTTACATTCGGAGGCATTGGCGTTTCCACACCAGGCCATGATTCAGCCAGTCAATGCACTCCCCACCTCACATCTATAGAAGACTTGTTAAAGTTTTTGATGTCATGCCAAATCTCCCCAGTCTCCTAAGCAAGTAGAGGCGCTTTCGTGCTTTATTTACAATTGCATTTACATGCTGGGTCCAGGACATGTCCTCTGAAATAGCAACACCCAGGTTAGTAAAGTTCCTAACACTCTCCACATCTGACCCTCTGATGAGGACTGGCTCATGGAATTCTTGTTTCCCCCTCCTCAAGTCTACAATCATACAGAATAGAATAATACAGATTAGAACGTTATTGTCATTGTTCAACACAACGAGATTCCAGTGCAGTGCTATTCCAGTCTGCAAAAAAGAATGTTTACAATGCATGTGGTAAGGCATAGTTGAAAAAAAAAATCCCATATTTACATGTAACAAGTGACTTTGATAGTCCATAACACTCAAAGCCACTGGCAAGCCTTATTCAGCTGCACAACAGCCCTCGGGAAAAAGCTGTTCTTCAGTCTAACTGAGTCGCCTTAGATGTTTCTGTATCTCATACCAGATGACAGGAAATTGAACAGACAATGTCCGGGATGGGATGAGTCTTCAGTGATGTTACAAGTGCACCATGGCATCAGGAATTGTATATTGTCTCCAGGTCTGGTAGTTGAGTCCATGATGTGCTGAGCTCCCCTAGTCAACTGTTGGAGTGTTTTGTGATGTGTCTTGCTGTAGCTAGAGTATCACACTGCCACTCCATGTGTCAGTACGCTCTCTATCACACAACCACATGATAAAGGTTGGGAACCCCTGTTCTAGAGCCACGAGTCAGAGGAACTAACTTCTCAGTATTTACCCTGGCCCTTCCAGAATCTTAGATGTTGCAATTAGATCACCCCTTACTCCTGTAAACTTTAGAAGATGGGTCCATCTTACAGAATTTCTCCTCAGGGCACAACACTTCTCCCGACATGCACTTCAAGATTGTGCAACATATAGCATACTCAATGGGCCAAATGGCCTGACTCTGTCCCTGTGCTTTATGGTCTTCTGCTCTCACATGATGGTGAGGTCTCTACATTTGCCTTGTTGCAAGGTTCCCCTGCACCCTCCCACCCCTCCCTGGCTCCCAGCAACCCCTGCCAATACGGACACAACATCTTATCATGAGATGGCCAGTTGTATTTCCGCCACTCCTCAGGTTATTGGCTTGGCTCAGCAGCTGCTGCTGGAGAGAGCAGGGTCTAAGCAATTAGAGAAGTAGAGAGTAGCTCTTGCCCCCAGGGTCCATCCTTTTGGCTGAAAACGTCTGGTCAAGTGATCTCCAGGCTGAAGGAGATGTGTACTTCTAAGTTCAAAGTAAATTTATTATCAACACAGGTATAAATACACACAAGAGAAAGTCTGCAGATGCTGGAAATCCAAAGCAATACACACAAAATGCTGGAGGAGCTCAGCAGGCCAGGCAGCACCTATGGAAAAGAGTAAACAGTTGATGTTTCAGGTTAAAGAAGGGACTCACCCCAAAATGTCAATTGTTTACTCTTTTCCATAGATGCTGCCTGACCTGCTGAGTTCCTCCAGCATTTTGTGCATAGTACCGTATTAGTATATGCTATTTTGAGATTCATTTTCTTGCAGGGAATAAAGGAATACAATAACATTTTGTAAAGAAAACTACATAAATACAGAGAATGACTGTCAAAAAACCTTATGTTTCTAAAAAAAAACTTATGGTTTTTATATTTTGGGTTTTCGCCCCTTCTTTCTCATTGTTATTTTTGGTGTGGGGGGAGGGGACTTGGGGGTCGATGTTATTGTTACTTTTTGTGTGGGGGAGGGAGATTTGGGGTCAGTGTTCTTGCTGCGTTTCATGTGGCGGGGGGGATGATGATCATGTTGCTGTTCTTTACTGAGTGGCGATTGGGTTTGGTATTTCTCTTTTAATGATCTCCATGGTTTTTCTTTGTTCCATGGCTATCTGGAGAAGATGAATCTCAGAGTTGTATACGGCATACATACTTTGATAATAAATGAACCTTTGAAAACCAAGGTGTAAAAGAAGACAAATTGTGCAAATAAAAAATAATGTGGAGAACGTTAGTTATTAAGAATCCTTGAAATTGAGACTGTAGGTCTTGGCATCAGTTTGGAGTAGTGATGATTGAAATCATCCACGCCAGTTCTGGAGCCTGATGGATGTAGGGTAATAACTGTACCTGTGGTATTGGTATTGGTTTGTTATTGTCACATGTACCAACATAGGGTGAAAAGCTTGTCTTGCATACTGTTTAAAGAACAAATCATTACATAGTGCATTGAGGTTAGACAATAGCAAGGCAGAATAAAATGTAAAAACTGCAGAAAAAGTACAGTGCAGGTAACCGATCAAGTGCAAGATCATAAAGAGTAGATTGGGAAGCCAACTGTCCACGAGGTCCATTCAAGAGTCTGGTAACAGTAGGATAGAAGCTGTGTTTACTGTGAATGTTCACAAGAAAATGAATCTCAGGGCTGTATACAGTGACATATATGTACTTCAATAATAAATTTACTTTGAACTTTGTCTAAAAATATGATTAGGGACTGAATTTTCCATCTTCACACTCAAGTTGGAGGATCAACACCTTACATTCCATCTGGGTAGCCTCCAACCTGATAACATGAACATTGATTTCTTGAACTTTGGTAATGCCTCCCACCTCACCATTGCCCATTCCTTTTACCCTCTCACCCTAACTCCTTACCCCCACCCGCCAATCTTCTCCTTCTGGTGCTCCTCCGTCTTTCCTTTCTTCCATGGCCCTCTGCCCTCTCCTATCAGAATTCCCCCTTCTCCAGTATTGTACCTCTTTCATCATTCAACTTTCAAGCTCATTACGTCACATCTCCCCCCTCCTGGTTTCACTTATCACCTTGCGGTTCTTCCTCACCTCCCCCCCCCACCTTCTAACACTGAATCCTCATCTTTTATTCTCTAGTCCTAATGAAGTGTCTTAGCCCAAAATGTTGACTGTACTCTTTTCCATAATGCTACCTAGCCTGCTGAGTTCCTCCAGCATTTTACGTGTGTTGCTTGGATTTCCAGCCTCAGTGTCCATATGCAACCTATTTCACTAATCTCAGATTCGAGTATATTCCACAACTAAGATGAGCAGCCTTTTGGTAGAGAACTAGTGGTGGTGGGTGCTTTCAAGCTTTTGTATCTTCTGCCTGATGGAAGAAGGGAGTGGAACATAGAAACATAGAAAACCTACAGCATAATACAGGCCCTTCAGCCCACATTGCTGTGCCGAACATATCCTTACCTTAGAACAACCTAGGCTTACCCATAGCCCTCTATTTTTCTAAGCTCCATGTATCCATCCAGGGATCTCTTAAAAGACCCTATCGTTTCCGCCTCCACCTCTGCCGCCAGCAGCCTATTCCAAGCATTCACCACTCTCTGCGTAAAAAAACTTTCCCCTGACATCCCCTCTGTACCTACTTCCAAGCACCTTAAAACTACGTCCTCTCGTGCTAGCCATTTCAGCCTTGGGAAAAAGCCTCTGACTATCCACATGATCAATGCCTCTCATTATCTTGTACACCTCTGTCAGGTCACCTCTCATCCTCCGTTGCTCCAAGGAGAAAAGGCCGAGTTCACTAAACCTATTCTCATAAGGCATGCTCCTCAATCTAGGCAACATCCTTGTAAATCTCCTCTGCATCATTTCTATGGTTTCCACGTTCTTCCTGTAGTGAGGTGACCAGAACTGAGCACAGTATTCCATATGGGGTCTGACCAGGGTCCTATACAGTTACCTCTCGGCTCTTGAACTCAATCCCACAATTGATGTAGGCCAATGCACCATATGCCTTCTTAACCACAGATCAACCTGCATAGCAGCTTTGAGTGTCCTATAGACTCGGACCTATGGACTCGGACCCCAAGATCCCTCTGATCCACCACACTACCAAGAGTCTTGCCATTAATGCTATATTCTGCCATCATATTTGACCTACCAAAATGAACCACCTCACACTTATCTGGGTTGATCTGCCACTTTTCAGTCCAGTTTTGCATCCAACCAATGTCCCGCTGTAACTTCTGACAGCCCTCTACACTATCCACAACACCCCCAACCTTTGTGTCATCAGCAAATTTACTAACCCTTCCCTCCACTTCCTCATCCAGGTCATTTATAAAAATCACAGAGAGTAGGGGTCCCAGAACAGATTCCTGAGGCACACCACTGGTCACCAGCCTCCATGCAGAATATGACCCATCAATAACCACTGTTTGCCTTATGTGGGCAGCCAGTTCTGGATCCACAAAGCAATGTTCCCTTGGATCCCATGCCTCCTTACTTTCTCAATAAGCCTTGCATGGGGTACCTTATCAAATGCCTTGCTAACATCCATATACACTACATCTACGGCTCTACCTTCATCAATGTGTTTCATCACTTCCTCAAAAAATTCAATCAGGCCCGTAAGGCATGACCTGCCTTTGACAAAGCTATGCTGACAATTTCTAATCATATTATGCCTCTCCAAATGTTCATAAGTCCTGCATTTCAGGATCTTCTCCATCAACTTACCAACCACTGAAGTAAGACTCCCTGGTCTATAATTTCCTGGGCTATCCCTACACTCTTCCTTGAATAAGGGAACAACATTTGCAACCCTCCAATCCTCCAGAATCTCTCCCGTCCCCATTGACGATGCAAAGATCATCGCCAGAGGCTCATCAATCTCTTCCCTCGCTTCCCACAGTAGCCTGGGGTACATCCTATCCGGTCCAACTTGATGCTTTCTGAAAGCTCCAGCACATCCTCTTCCTTAATATCTACATGCTCAAGCTTTTCAGTCCATTGCAAGCCATCCCCAAAATCACCAAGATCCTTTTCTGTAGTGAATACTGAAGCAAAATATTCATTAAGCACCTCTGCCATCTCCTCCAATTTCATACACACTGTCACATTTGATTGGTCCTATTCTCTCACGTCATATCCTCTTGCTCTTCACACACTTGAAGAATGCCTTGGAGTTTTCCTTAATCCTGTCTGCCAAGGCCTTCTCATGTCCCCTTCTGGCTCTCCTAATTTCATTCTTAAGCTCCTTCCTCCTAGCCTTATAATCTTCTAGATCTCTATCATTATCTAGTTTTTTGAACCTTTCGTAAGCTCTTCTTTTCTTCTTACCTAGATTTACAATAGCCTTTGTACACCATGGTTCCTGTACCCTACCATCCTTTCTCTGTCTCATTGGAATGTATCTACACAGAACCCCAAGCAATATCCCCTGCCACATTTCTTCCATACATTTCCCTGAGAACATTGTTTTCCAATTTATGCTTCCAAGTTCCTGCCTGATAGCCTCATATTTCCCCTTACTCCAATTAAACATTTCCCTAACTTGTCTGTTCCTATCCCTCTCCAATGCTATGGTAAAGGAGATAGAATTATGATCACTATCTCCAAAATGCTCTCCAACTGAGAGACCTGACATCTGACCAGGTTCATTTCCAATACCAGATCAAGTATAGCCTCTCCTCTTGTAGGCTTGTCTACATATTGTGTCAAGAAACCTTCCTGAACACAACTAACAAACTCCACTCCATCTAAACCCCTCACTCTTGGGAGATGCCAATCAATATTTGGGAAATTAAAATCTCCCACCACAACAACCCTGTTATTATTACTCCTTTCCAGAATATGTTTCCCTATCTGCTCCTCGATGTCCCTGTTTTTATTGAGTGTTCTATAAAAAACACCTAGAATTATTGCAACACACATCAAAGTTGCTGGTGAACGCAGCAGGCCAGGCAGCATCTCTAGGAAGAGGTACAGTCGACATTTCGGGCCGAGACCCTTCATCAGGACTAACTGAAGGAAGAGCTAGCAAGAGATTTGGAAGTGGGAGGGGGAGAGGGAGATCCAAAATGATAGGAGAAGACAGGAGGGGGAGGGATGGAGCCAAGAGCTGGACAGGTGATTGGTAAAAGGGATATGAGAGAATCATGGGACAGGAGGCCCAGAGAGAAGGAAAAGGGGGGGGGGAAACCCAGAGGATGGGCAAGGGGTATAGTCAGAGGGACAGAGGGAGAAAAAGGAGAGAGAGAGAAAAAAAAAATGTGTGTATATAAATAAATAATGGATGGGGTACAAAGGGGAGGTGTAGAATTATTGACCCCTTCCTATTCCTAAATTCCACCCACAGGGACTCCGTAGACAACCCCTCCATGACTTCCTCCTTTTCTGCAGCTGTGACACTATCTCTGATCAACAGTGCCACGCCCCCACCTCTTTTGTCTCCCTCCCTGTCCTTTCTGAAACATCTAAAGCCTGGAACTTGAAGTAGCCATTCCTGCCCCTGCACCATCCAAGTCTCTGAACTCCAAGTGCTGATCCACCCTCTAACCTCATCAGCTTTATTGATAATACTCCTCGCATTAAAATAGACACATCTCAAACCATCGGTCTGAGTGCATCCCTTCTCTATCATCTGCCTATCCTCCCTCTCACACTGTCTCCAAGCTTTCTCCATTTGTGAGCCAACCTCCCTTTCCTCCGTCACTTCAGTTCAGTTCCCAACCCCCAGCAATTCTAGTTTAAACTCTCCCCAATAACCTTTGCAAACCTCCCCACCAGGATATTGGTTCCCCTGGGATTCAAGTGCAACCTGTTCTTTTTGTACAGGTCACACCTGCCCCAGAAGAGGTCCGAATGATCCAGAAATCTGAATCCCTGCCCCCTGCTCTAATCCCTCAGCCACGCATTTATCCTCCACCTCATTCTATTCCTGTACTCACTGTCATGTGACACAGGCAGTAATCCTGAGATTACTACCTTTGAAGTCCTGCTTCTCAACTTCCTTCCTAACTCTCTGTAGTCTGTTTTCAGGACCTCCTTCCTTTTCCTACCTATGTTGTTTCCTACCTCTGGCTGTTCTCCTTCCCACTTCAAGATATTGTGGATGCAATCAGAAACATCCCGGACCCTGGCACCTGGGAGGCGTTTCTTTCCTGCGTCCACAGAATCACCCATTTGACCCCTGCTAACTATAGAGTCCCCTATCACTGCTGCCAACCTCTTCCTTTCCCTACCCTTTTGAGCCACAGGGCCAGACTCTGTGCCAGAGTCTGCTTCCCCCAGGAAGGCCGTCTCCCTGAACAGTACTCAAACAGGAGTACTTATTGTTAAGGGGGACAGCCACTGGGGTACTCCCTAGCATCTGCTTCTTGCCCTTCCCACTCCTGACTGTTACCCACTTATCTGTCTCCCAAGGCCCTGGAGTGACTACCTACCTATAGCTCCTCTTTGTCACCTCCTCACTCTCCCTGACTAGATGAAGGTCATCGAGCTGCTTCTCCAGTTCCCTAAAGCGGTCCCTAAGGAGCTGCAGCTCAATGCACCTGGTGCAGATGTGGCCATCCGGGAGGCTGGGAGTTTCCAGGACCCCCCTACATCTGACATCAAGCACAGAAAACCGGCCTCACACACATACCTCCTGTCTGTATTCCTCACAAGTGACGTACCTCGCCTCAACCTGTTATCGCGGAAGCCCCGTCGAGCCAAAGCCTTCCTACTCTGTCTCTCACTACTCTGACGCCTGCTCTGTAAAGCTGTCTTCTTTTTAAACTCTTCCCGCTGTTCTCACTAGCTGACCCCCACGCACTTGCGCAGTCATGCCCCATTCAAAGCGAATGTCTGAGGTCAGTAGAATCTTTCAAGGTGCAGACAGAGTTCTGTGATGAAATCACTTCTGTTGGCAGGGAGGTCTGTCTTCTTCATGGAAGCTTTCATGGAAGCTTTTATGGGCACCTGACTGTAATCAATGGCTACTTGGACTACTTGTGGCAAGGAAGTTCAGAACTAAAGTGACCAAGATTTTATTGGAGGCACAAGTTCACAGAAACACTTAATCAAAGTATTTCTGCAATTTTCTTTCCTTCTCTTGGTGGCACAGCCGTGAAGAGTTTGAGGCTGCAAATATTTTGCTCATCAGGGAGGTTCAGGTCGGATGTGGTGCCTCTGAACTTTGTGTGGGAGTAAGGCATAGGAGCAGAATGAGGCCATTCAGTCTGATGTGCTATTTGATTATGGCTGATTTATTTTCCCTCTCAAAGTCATTCTCCTGCCTTCTCCCTGTAACCTCTGACAGTGGCTGTGGAAGCCAGGTGTTTAAGTATATTTAAGGCAGAGCTTGATAGGTTCTTGATTGGACATGGTATCAAAGGTTACGGGGACGAGGCCGGGTATTGGGGCTGAGGAGGGGAAAAAGGATAGGCCATGATTGAATGGTGGAGCAGACTCGTTGGGCCAAATGGCCTAATTCTGCTCCTATGTCTTATGGTTGGAAGATAATAACTGTTTCTGAACTTGGTGGTGTGGGACCTACAGTAAGATTTCCTGTCTGAAATATAATATTCAGTGTCAGGCTATTCTTCTTGCATTCTACAACAATAGAAATGTTTTGATTAGCAAGAAGGTCAGTGTCCTTCATGGGAACTCTTTTGGGCATGAGTGTAGATAGTGACTACCTGTACTCATGGGAGGCTGATATTCATTCATTTTCACTCTCCATTTGATTCTCCGGTCTTTTCCCCAAAACTAATTAAGAACGTATCAATCCCTGCTTTAGATATATCCAATGGCATCGCCTCCACACCTGTCTATAGCAATGAATTCCACAGATTCACCGCCAACGAGCTAAAGAAATTCCTCCTCAGTCTTTGTTCTAACTGGACATCCTTTGATCTGAGGCTATTCTTAGACTCTGCATTCCTACTCTGTTTTGGCATTTTAACATTCAGTAGGTCCTTTTCTCCTATCCTCAACAGTCTCACCCATCCTGAGAGGCTAGCTATATTGGCATCACTTCTTTGACTCACATAGAATGATTACCTCAGCAGGTAACTCCCAGTTGGATGTAGTGCACTCTGTTATCTCTGGAGGGTCTTTGGGCAATCTCAATTATTTCTGAAGCTGCCCAGTCAGACTCCTGATCTGAGCAGAGTGTCTCCTTGAAAAGCAAACAAAGCAACAGACCAGAGTGATACAAAACATCAGAGGGTTGCTCATTGGTGGAGAAGCTGGAGCTGGACTTGGTGCAGATCGAGCTGCTGCCTACACTGGAGCAGCATCGGAGTGGGTGGGCGAAGGATGTGTGCAATAAAACAGTGAGTGATCGTCCAGTCCGTTTTCTTGTGATCGCAAAACCCTGTTGGATATTGTTAATGTTGAATGCTGTAGGTCCAATTCACTGGTTTACTGGCTTACAGTAGGGGAGCTCATGGCTTCAGTCATAGAGAGGACTCAGCCCAAGCCACGGTGTCATGTGTTTGCAGCCGCCCAGGAGAGAGGCGTTGGAGTCAGTGCACTGCACTGGAATGCCTGAGGTGGTGTGATACAGCTTGCACGCTGGAGTCAGTGCTTCCCTCCACTGTTCGCTCAGCAGAAGACAAGATGTATTGTCTTCAACTGCAGACTGCTGTAACATTCAGGGACCAGGGTCTTGGACTATATATTTTTTGTGTGACTATACTTTACTGCAGTCTTATATATGCTCTGTGTAGCTTGTGCTACGTATGACTATTGGCCCCAAAGTAACCCTGTTTTCTTTGGCCACATTCATGGATGTTCATGTATGGCTGAATGACAATTAAGCTTGAACTTGAAAATGCTGGAGGATCTCAGTGGGTCAGACAGCATCTTTCGAAGAAAGTAAGCAATGGGTGTTTCAATTTGACACCCTTCATCTGGACAAGCCAGCGTGATGTTTTTCCTCATCTGAAAGTGACTGTTCATTTATACCCATAATTTGGAGTTATAAGCACAAGAGATTCTGCAAATGTTGTAAATCCAAAGCAACACACACACAAAGTCACTGGAGGTACTCAGCAGGTCAGGCAGCTTCTATGGAAAAGAGTAAACAGTCAACGATTTGTGCCAAGACCGTTCTTCAGGACTGGAAAGGAAGGGGGAAGATGCCATGATAAAAAGGTGGTGGGAGAGGGGCAGGAGAACGAGCTATAAGGTGATAGGTGAAGCCAAGTGGGTGGGAGAGGGGAGATGAAGTATGAAACTGGGGCCTGATAAGTGGAAAAGGCAAAGGGCCAGAGAAAAAAGAATCTGGTTGGAGAGGAGAGGGGATCAGGGGAGATGGGGAAGGTGGAGGGGCACCAGAGGAAGGTGATCAGGTGAGAAGAGGTAAGAGGTCAGAGTGGAGAATGAAGAAGAGGGAAGGGTGAGGGTAAAAGAATTACCAGAAGTTGGAAAAATAATGCCATCAGGTTGGAGGCTACCTACACAGAATATGAGGTGTTGCTCCTTCAGCCTGAGAGTGCCTCATCATGGAAGAAGAAAAGGGCATGGACCAACATGTTGGAACAGGAATGAGGATAGGAATTGAAATAATTTGCCAGTGGGAAATTCTATGATTTTGTGAAAGGAGCTGAGATGCTCAATGAAGTGGTACCCCAATCTATGTCAGGGCTCACCAGTGCAGAGGAGGCCACGTTGGGAGCACCAGGTACAGTAGACGACCACAACAGATTCGTCAGGCCCGAACTGTCAACGGTTTATTCCTCTCCATAGATATGGAATGACCTACTGAGTTCCTTCAGCATTTTGTGTGTGCTCCCCAAAACCTGGAGCTCCAGTTTATATTGGTATGCCCAAAGAGTAGAGTAATATAAATAATGATATCATTAGGTGTGTACCCAATGCAAGAAAAGATTAGGCACATTAATGCAAATCTTGCTCAGATCGTGTGTAATTTTGCAATTTAAGAAATGTTACTTGGAATCATTTGGTAATATGATTTTGTGCCAATGAGAAAGTAGATTCCTCCAAGGGGACCACAAGCTTGTTGTGGGGTTTGGAGGCCTGTGTGCCTCAATGACCTGGAGAGCTATACTGGCTGGTGCCAGGGCCTGCGCTTTGGCTCTTGGTAGGGTCACCCATGCCAAAGGGTAGAGGCCAGACTAAGAGTGGACCACCAGTCCTCCAAGCTCAGGGGTTCAGCTTAGGGCTATCAACCCTGAATGGTAAAAAAAAATTGTTACAGAAGCAGCAATGAAGAATCCATTTACATCTGAGTGCATTGATATTCCCAAGTCTTCGCCCAGGACTTGCGTGACTGACAGTAGTGAAAACCAAGAGGAAGCTACTGACACGATGAAGGAAGCCCTGAAAACCTCCAGAGGTGGGGGACCTTCATTGCTGCCCTAAACGCCAGTGGTGTAACAGGCAGTAAGTAAATAAGTTAAAGCAGTCTGGGTTAAACAAGAGGGGAAATATTCCTGTACAGCTCCTGCTAAATGATGGTCCTGGACCTATGGAGTCTGATTCACTGGTGATACAATGTTCTTGCTCCCAATTTAACCTAAGTCTGGAGTCAATTACTCAACTGCTAAAATTATGAATTTACACTCATAATTCTGCTCAGATTGCCCACAGCTTCAAGAACTCTATCTGAATAGGTATCTTCTCTCAGAGAGGAGAAGCGAAGGTCTAGTGAAATCGTGGGGAAATAAAAGATGTGAGGAAGGAAACCTTGCAATGCCTGAAATTTCAAACACCTCTTAAATCAGCAAGATAAGATTAATTGAAATGCATCTGCCTTCAGAACTGGCAGTTAGATATTTAAAACGGCTGGCACTTTGCAGGGACTTATGGTTTGACAGCTCCAATGTCAGATGAGATACATCTGTCAAGATAGAGAAAACCCCCAAAAATTTATGTAACTGGAACTGATTAATTAAACAGAATTAAACTTTGATCTTACTTATGCTATGATACCAAAATCTTCATAATTTTATTAAACTATAGCCATTACACACTTCACTTGGAAGGAACAATCCCTTGATGAATTGAATTATTTATTGGTTGAGATACAGCACAGAATAGGCCCTTCAAGCCCTGTCGCCCAGCAACCCCTTGATTTAACCTTAGCCTAACCATGGGACCATTTACAACGACTAATTAACTTACCAACCAGTACATCTTCAACTGTGGAGAGGGGAAGCTTGCTGCAAGGGCAACAGCTTGTTCTCCATATCATACTGCCCTGGCTTGCATATCACGTAGATAGCTAGGACACAATATCCGTGGTCAAGCCCGACCAATAGAGAGTCTCAGATATGTAGTTGTACTAAAAACAGAATGTGCTGGAAATACTCACCAGGTCAAGCAGAGTCTGTGGAAAGAGAAACAGAGTTAATATCTCAGGTCAGAATTCTGATAAAGTCTTTGACCTGAAATATTAACTCCATTTTTCTTTCCACCATTGTTGCTTGGCCTCCTGGTGTTTCCAGCATCTTCTGGTATATTTCTGATTTTCAACATCTGCACTTTTTGATTTTTATGATCGTTGTGATTCCAGTCAGTAACAAGTCACAACAACATAAATAACAACTTGAGTTATGCACTGTCTTTAGTATACTAAAACCTATCTGGAGGCATCACAGGAGCACCATCAAATAAATCATTAGTAGGAGATATTAGGGCAGGTAACCAAAAGCTTGCTCAATAATGGAGGTTCCCAAGAGGGAATTAAAAGAGTTTGTTGCTGATTCTCGAGTTGGGGTACTTGAAATAAAGATGACACTGCTGACTGTAGTGTCGAAACTGCAAACTGTTGGTCTTCCCCCTGGCTGTGGCAGGAGTGATACTTCTCTCCCTCTTTTTAGAGAGAGTGAGAGAGAGGGAGAGGGAGAGACTGGACATGTCAGACTGTTGGAATGAACAGCGGTTTGTGATGGACTCTGGATCGTGGTCTCTTTGAGGACTTTGCTATTGCTTGTATGACAGGTAGTGGGGGAGTTGATGTTTTTATTGAGACAGGTGGGGGAAGGGTTGATGCTTTGATGCTGCTTGAGCACAGGAGAGGGGAGGGGAGGAATTTGGTGTTCTAACATTTTCCTGTCATTTATTCTTTGGGGTTTTCTTCTGTTTAATGGATGCCTGTGAAGAGTAAGAATCTCAGGTTGTATACTGTATGCATTCTCTGATATTAAATAGAACCATTGAATCATTGAAAGAGGAGGGAAAGACAGAGGTTTAGAGAGATAATTCAAGAGCTTAGGATCATGGTGGCATAAGGTGTCACCTGCAGTGACATAATGATTAAATTCGGTGCTGATACCAGACCAGATTGGGCAATGGCAATTTGCTTGTATATGAACCCACCTTTCTGGCTTTGGAAGATTTGCTTTTAAAGTAGCACACTTGCTCAATCATCTCTTTGTGGTCCTGCGTAGGAGCAGATTCAGCCGCAGCTTCGTCAGCAGCTTCTGAAGTTCCTTTGGCAGCAGAAGACTTATCTCTGTGCTTTGCTGAGGCACTAGAGGCACTGCTCTTGCCTGATTTGGTCTTTGATTGGGGTGATTTACCTTGAGTTGACTCTGAAGGCACCTTTGAACTTGTCTGTTCACTTGGCTGTGTTAATGAGCTTTCAGTCTCCAAATTAACCTGTTCACTCTGTCCACTTCCTGGTATTTCTGGGCCCGATTCTTCTGCTTCCAAACCACTCCTTTGTGAATCAGCCACATCTTTAATTTTTTTATCAAAGCTTTTAATGACGTCCATTTTTTTACTTCTCGGCTTAGAATGTGAAGTCTGATTTCGGGAGCTGGCTGACCCCTTATTTGACAATTTTTCAGTCACTAGTTTTTCAACCAATTCTTCCACCACATCTTCAAGAACCTTTAAGAACCTGCGTTCTTCCAGTACAATCACAAGGTCATCACATGACACTTCAGATGTTTCAGGGCAAAATTTGGAGTCACCTCGTGTCTTTTTCGACTTTTTTCCCGATGTCTTCCTCAGGGGGCTGTGCTGCTTAGAGTCTGTCAGTGAGGGACTAACAAAAGATCCATTGTCTTCATTTATGTCCTGTGGCTCTGCAGGTGCTGAGGTGATACTGGATTCTACCTGATCTTCAGCTGGTGCATCATCTGCAGAGGCCTCCGGTGCCCTCATTTGGTCAGTTTCAGTGGTGTTTGCAGCCTCTGAACTCGAAACCTAAACAAATTCACAAAGGTTCAATTGTAACATCCAAATCATCACAATATCAATAAATTGTATTGTGTATCACTTTACAGCACTTGTGTTACTGAGCTTTTAGTCTCCGACTTAACCTGTTCACTCTGACCATTTCCTGCTATTTCTGGGCCTGATATTCCTGCTACCAAGTCCTTTGTGAATCAGTCATGTCTTTAACTTTTTAATGAAGAAGAGGGCAGGAAAATCTTTGCAAACACTACTCAACCTGCAAAGTTGCTTTTCCAAAAGTTCTGTTCTGGAAAGCACTACAGAAGTATTGAAACAAAAAAGTCACACCATCTTAAAAATGTCTTTCCCCAGGCGGTTAACCATTCAGGTTGATCAGATTAACTGTGGTGCTACCCCCAGTATTCGCTTGGCAGAAGACAAACTGTATTGTGGTTGACTGCAGATTTCTGCGGCGTTCATGGACTCAGAGTCTTGGACTTTTTTTTGTGTGTAACTGTATTTAACTGTATCTTACATGTACCTACTATCTTATATGTGCCTTGTGCTATGTATGGCTGTTGGTACCGTGTTTTGCACCTTAGCCCCAGAATAACACTGTTTTGTTGGGCTGTATTCAGAGGTATTCGTGTACGTTTGAGTGGCCATTGAACTTGAACTTGAACTAGTTCTTCCAAGAGGACCACAACCTTGTCTTAGGGTTTGGAGGTTTGTGTTCCTCAATGATCGGGAGAGTATGTTGGCTGGAGTCAAGGCCTTGTGCTTTGGCTATTGGTAGGGTCACCCATGCCAAACAGGTCAAAGGGTTGTGGCCAGACTAAGAGTGGTCCACCAGTCCACCAGGTTCAGGGGTTCAGCTCAGGGATTACAACCTGACTGGTAAAACAAAATGATTATGGAAACAGCAATGAAGAATCCTACATTTGTGTGCGATGGTATATGGCCAAGGACAGACAGAGATGGAGGACCGTCATTGCTGCCGTAAACATCAGCAGTGTAAGGGGCTGTTACTAAACTAGTTAGTTTCCTCTACCCCTCCCACTACTCCCTTCTGTCCGTTACCCCAGTCCCTACACTGCACTGTGAGCACTTTATACCACATTTATAATGTTATTTACACATTGGTATTTATGGATTTATGCACATTTTATTCCAGATCTATACCTTAATCTCTAACATTATTTTTTATAAAATTCCTTATAATTGTTGAATGTTGTTTTTTGGATTGTATGTCATCCTGTGACCAACATACCACAGCAAATTCCTAATACATGTAAATGTAGTTGGTGAAAGTTAATCCTCAACCCATTTTATATCATAGCCTTTACTGACGTCCACTTTTTAATTCCCTACTTAGAATGTGAAGTTTAATTTTTGGAAACTGACTGAGCCCTAATTTGAAAAGTTTTTAGTGACTTATTTTTTCATGCAATTCCTTCATCGCATCTTCCAGAATGCCACAATGGCTGACCAGGTTGATTCCTTGGGTAGAGGTCCCATATTTCCATGAGTTCAAAAGAACCTGATAGAAGTGTACAAAATGATAAGAGGCATAGATCGAGTGGACAGTCAAAAACTTCTTGCCAGGGTGGAAATGGTTAATATCAGGGATGAACGTTTTAAGATGTTTGGAGGAAAGTATGGGGGGGATGTCAGAAGCCGGTATTTTCAGGTATTTTTCCACAGAGAGTGGTGAGTGCATTAAATGCACTACTAGGGGTTGTGGTAAAGGCAGATACCTGTACCCTAAGATAGGCTTGTGGGTGGTAGAAAAGAAATGGAAGGCTATGTTAGAGGAAGGTTTAGATCAGGGGTTCCCAACCTCTTTTATTAAATGGACCTTTATGCCATGGGGCTGAGGAGGGGAAAATAGGATCAACCATGTTTGAATGGTGGAGCAGACTCAACGGGCCAAATAGCTTCATTCTGCTCCTCTGGCTTTAGTCTTATGGTCTTTACCATTGTAGGCCCCAGGTTGGGAACCCCTGGTTTAGATTAATCTTAGAGTATATTAAAAGGTTGGCACAATTTCATGGGCTGTAGGGCCTGTACTGTGCTGTAGTGCTCTTTGTTCTGTGTTCTATAAATGGAAATCCTTGTTAACTAAACACAGAGAATACTGTGGTCTTCAGAAGCAGGGGACTCAATATAATGGGTTGGCCAATCAATGTGAGAAGTAATTTCTTCACCCAAAGAGTAACAACCCTTTAAAATTCTGTATCCAAGAAGTAAGTACAAACTGGGTGAAGGGCTGGAGATAGAACTCTACCAAAGGAGGTGTAAGGTATTCCTTCTCCCTGCTAGCCTGCAGGTCACCCTTGGGTAAGGTTTAGCATTGGTTTAGCCCCCCTTCTACCCCCAATCAGGGTCACGTGAAGCCATGGAAACAGGTGGTGGATGGTCGTATGAGCAGCTGCTGCATAATTCAAGTCCTGGTTACATAACCACTGATGCTGGGTAGACAATTTCTGAAGAGTTTTGATAATGGCTGGGGTCACCCATATTTGTAAAGACACTGCCCAGAAGAAGGAAATGGCAAACCACTTCTGTAGAAAATTTTGAAAGAACAATCATGGTCATAAGACTATGGTTGCCTACAATGTTCGACATGGCACATAATGATGATGATGACCCAAGAAGATATTGGAGTCTTGGTCATCAAAGTAAATTTTACTATCAGAGTACATGTACGTCACCACATACAACATTGAGAGTCTTTTTTCCTGTGGGCAGACTCAGCAAATCTATAAAATATTAACTATAACAGGATCAATGAAAGATCAAACAGAGTGCAGGAGACAACAAACTATGCAAATGCAAATATAAATAAATAGCAATAAGTAACAAGGCCATGAAATAACAAGATTAATAAAGTGAGATCATCTCAAGTTGTGTCATCTCAAGATCATCTCAACTCATTTTGAGTTGTGGGAACATCTCAATGGATGAATATATTGGTAAATTACTGTAGGTAGGTAAGTTAGTTGGTTTATCATTGATACATGGACCGAAGTACAGTGAAGAAACTTCATTTTGCATGCCATCTGTTCATCACTTCAGCTAGTACAGGGAAAAGCAAAACCAGAAAGCCGAATGAAGTATTACAGAGGAAGTGCAATGCAGGCAGACAATAAGGTGCAAGGCCACTGTGACGTACGTTCTGGGTCAAGAGTCCATCTTATCATACTAGGGGAACGTTGAAAAATCTTATAACTATGGGATAAAGCTGCCCTTGATCCAAGTGGTACGTGCTTTCAGGCTTTTGTATCATCTGCCCGATGGTGGGAGGGGTAGGCAGAGAAGAAAGAATGTCTGTAGTGAGTGGGGTCTTTGATTCTCTTGGCCACTTGAGGGATGCAGTGAGTAGTGTGGACAGAGTCCAGAGAGGAGAAGCTAGCAGAGATTGAAAGGAATCAAAGGATTCAAGATCACCTCAGTGATTGAGCAACAGCTTCTTCCCCTCTGCCACCCAATTTCTGAATTGATATTGAACCCATTAACATTATCTCACCACATTTTTGATTTTTATTTTTACTCTACTTATTTAATTTAACTACATACAGTTGAAGTCAGAAGTTTACATACACTTTAGCCAAATACGTTTGAACTCAGTTTTTCACAATTCCTGACAATTAGTCCTAGAAAACATTCCCTGTCTTAGGTCAGTTAGGATCACTACTTTATTTTAAGAATGTGAAATGTCAGAATAAACTCTTTTTCAGTTCTGCCCACAAATTTTCTATTGGATTCAGGTCAGGGCTGTGTGATGGCCACTCCAATACCTTGACTTTGTTGTCCTTAAGCAATTTTGCCACAACTTTGGAGGTATGCTTGGGGTCATTGTCCATTTGGAAGACCCATTTGCGACCGAGCTTTAACTTCCTGGCTGATGTCTTGAGATCTTGCTTCAATATATCCACATAATTTTCTTTCCTCATGATGCCATCTATTTTTGAAGTACACCAGTCCCTCCTTGTGTGGGCATGTGGCCAAGTAGCTACCTGAAGGTTGTGAGTTTGAGCCCCAGCCGAGGGAACGTGTTGTGTCCTTGAGCAAGGCACTTAATCACACATTGCTCTGTGACGACACTGGTGCCAAGCTGTATGGGTCCTAATGCCCTTCCCTTGGACAACATTGGTGTCGTGGAGAGGGAAGAGTTGCAGCATAGGCAACTGCTAGTCTTCCATACAACCTTGCCCAGGCCTGTGCCCTGGAGACTGAAGACTTTCCAGGCGCAGATCCATGGTCTCACAAGACTAACAGATCCATTAAAAAAAAGTCCCTCCTGCAGCAAAGCACCCCCACAACATGATGCTACCACCCCCATGCTTCACGGTGGGATGGTGTTCTTCGGCTTGCAAGCCTCACCCTTTTTCCTCCAAACATAATGATGGTCATTATGGCCAAGCAGTTCAACTTTTGTTTCATCAGACCAGAGGACATTTCTCCAGAAAGTAAGATCTTTGTCCCCATGTGCACTTGCAAACTGTAGTCTGGCTTTTTTATGGAGGTTTTGGAGCAGTGGCTCCCTTCCTTGCTGAGCAGCCTTTCAGGTTATGTCAATATAGAACTCATTTTACTACGGATATAGACACTTGTCTACATGTTTTCTCCAGCAAGGTCCTTTGCTGTTGTTCTGGGATTGATTTGCACTTTTCGCGCCAAAGTACGTTCATCTCTAGGAGACAGAATACGTCTCCTTCCTGAGTGGTATGATGGCTGTATGGTCCCATGGTGTTTAAACTTGCATACTATTGTTTGTACAGATAAACGTGGTACCTTCAGGAATTTGGAAATTGCTCCCAAGGATGAACCAGACTTGACATCATTTTCTGACCTCAATCCAATAGAAAATTTGTGGGCAGAACTGAAAAAGCTTGTGTGAGCAAGGAGGCCTACAAACCTGACTCAGTTACACCAGTTCTGTCTGGAGGAATGGAACAAAATTCCAGCAACTTACTGTGAGAAGCTTGTGGAAGGCCACCCAAAACGTTTGACCCAAGTTAAACAATTTAAAGGCGATGCTACCAAATACTAACAAAGTGTATGTAAACTTCTGACCCACTGGGAAAGTGATGAAAGAAATAAAAGCTGAAATAAATCATTCTCTCTGCTATTATTCTGACATTTCACATTCTTAAAATAAAGTAGTGATCCTAACTGACCTAAGACAGGGAATGTTTTCTTGGATTAAATATCAGGAATTGTGAAAAACTGAGTTTAAATGTATTTGGCTAAGGTGTATGGAAACTTCTGACTTCAACTGTATGTATATATATGTATGTAGATAGATAGTTAGACACACACACAGTGGAACTAGAAAGTTTGTGAACCCTGTAGATTTTTTTAAATTTCTGCATAAATAACCTGAAATGTGATCAGAACTTCATGTAAGTCCTAAAACTAGATAAGGAAAACCCAATTAAATAAATAACAGAAAAAACATTATACTTGTTCATTTATTTATTGAGAAAAATGATCCAGTATTACATGTATTTATTGGAAAAAGTACATGAAACTTTGCTTTCAGTAACTGGGGTGACCCCCTTGCACAGCAATCACTTCAGCCAAACATTTCCGGTAACTGTTGATCAGTCCTGTACATCGGTTTGGAGGAATTTTAGGCCATTGCTCCTTACAAAACTGCTTCAACTCTGGGGTATTGGTGGGCTTCCTTGCATGAGCTGCTTGCTTCAGGTCCTTACCCTTCCCGCCGATCTCCCTCCCGGCACTTATCCTTGTAAGCGGAACAAGTGCTACACATGCCCTTACACTTCCTCCCTCACCACCGTTCAGGGCCCCAGACAGGCCTTCCAGGTGAGGTGACACCTCACCTGTGAGTCGGCTGGTATGATATACTGTGTCCGGTGCTCCCAGTGTGGCCTTCTATATATTAGTGGGACCCGACGTAGACTGGGAGACCATTTTGCTGAACACCTACACTCTGTCTGCCAAGGAAAGCAGGATCTCCCAGTGGCCACACATTTTAATTCCACGTCCCATTCCCATTCTGATATGTCTATCCATGGCCTCCTCTACTGTCAAGATGAAGCCACACTCAGGTTGGAGGAATAACACCATATATTCCGTCTGAGTAGCCTCCAACCTGATGGCATGAACATTGACTTCTCTAACTTCCGTTAATGCCCCTCCTTCCATTCTCATCCCATCCCTTATTTATTTGTTTGTTTGTTTGTTTATTTATTTTTTCCCCATTTTTCCTCTCTCTATCTCTTTTTTCTCTCTCTGTCCCTCTCACAATTACTCCTTGCCTGCTCTCCATCTTCCTCTGGCGCTCCCCTCCCCCTTTCTTTCTCCCTAGGCCTCCCGTCCCATGATCCTCTCCCTTCTCTAGCTTGTATCCCTTTTGCCAATCAACTTTCCAGCTCTTAGCTCTATGCCCCCCCTCTTGTCTTCCCCTATAATTTCAGATCTCCCCCTCCCCCTCCCCCTCCCACTTTCAGTTAGTCCTGACAAAGGGTCTCAGCCTGAAACGTTGACTGTGCTTCTCCCTATGGATGCTGCCTGGCCTGCTGCCTTCCACCAGCATCCTACCAGGATTAAGATCAGGACTTTGATGTGGCCATTCCAAAACATGAATTTTTTTCTTTTTGCTGTTGTCTTTCAGATCATTGTCTTGTTGCAATATCCAACCTCTATTAAGCTTCAGGTGATGGACTGCTACCTGACATTCTCCCTAAAATGTTTTGACACGATTTTGAACTCATTGCTCCCTCAATGATTGCAAGCTGTCCAGGCCCAGATGCTGCAAAGCAGCCCCAAACCATGATGCTTCTTCCACCATACATCACAGTTGGAATGAGATTTTGGTGTTAGTGTGCAGTGGCCTTTTTCCTCCAAACATAGCAATGCATATTTCTGCCAAAAAGTTCAACTTTTGTCTCATCTGTCCACAGAACCTTGTCCCAGAAGCATTGTAGAACATCCAGGTGGCCCTTTTTTTTAATTTGAGATTTGCAGCAATACTTTTTTGGAAAGCAGTGGTTTCCTCATGTCCTTCCATGAACAGCATTCTTGCTCAGTGTTTTTCTTATAGTGGACACATAAACAGAGACTTTAGCAAGTTCTAGAGACCTCTGCAGGTTTCTTGCTGTTACCCTTGCATTATCTTTTACCTTTCAACGACGTGGTGCGGTTGGTGTGATCTTTGCAGGATCCCATCCTGAGTTTCCTCCATTGGTAGACAATTTCCCTTACCGAGGACTGATGAATTTTGTAGCCTTTTCCAGCTTCATGCATTTCTACAATTCTTCTTTAAGGTCCTTTGAAAGTTGTTTTGATAGAGGCATGGTGCATATAAACAGACCTTTCTTGAGAAGATCAGGCTCTGTCCGTAACTCTCACCTTCAATCTCATCTCATTGATTGGAACATCTGACTCCAAATAGCTTTTGTAAATAGGCGTTACCCCAGAAGATCATATACTTTTCCCAACAAATACATGTAATATTGGATAATTTTTCTCAATAAATAAATAAAGAAGTATGATGTTTTTTGTGTTATTTATTTAATTGGTGTGGTAGAAATGGTTAAAACTAGTGCACGATGAGATACTTGACCATCCTGGAACAGTTGGATTTAAGACTATTGAGGCCCCTGGGACCAGGAGGGAGGATGCGTCTGGAAGTAAGTTGTTAGTCTTGATAACAGGGAACAAAGAGAACTGTTAGACTCGCGCTGAGAGCCAATTGACATATCTTTTCAATGACTGATCATGTACTGACCGTGGGGTGCTAATCAAAGTTATGTCAAGTTGTTTGTCTTGCTGTATAAATTTGAGCTCTGTATAACCTAAAAATCAGAGCTGTGGTGGCAGTGGAGACTGCTGCAGGCTCTCAATAATATCATGTTAAACTCTTAAAATGAAACTCGAAGTTGCTCTGGTGTTCTTAGTTTTTCCACGACAGAATCTGGCAACGAGGATGGGATCTCCATTAAGCAAGATCATAAGAGGGCCGAGTTAAATAGGGGACTGCCCTAGCCAAAAGGGTGGGGTGGAATTAGAATGAAATGAAGGAACCTCCCTTGCTGAAAGGAGGTAGCGTCCAGAGAGGACTGGGAAAAGGGAAGGTAGCCTAGCACGTGGCTGGTGAACTGGAGTAAGCCAAGACACCTGCGTGGCTGGGGCTGGAAGAAGACCCGAGAAGAAAAACAAGCTAAGTCTATGAAAAGAATAGCTATGGGGAAAAAGTAGGATGAGACTTTGAGGTTCGTAGATGGAGATTCAGTGAGCGCTTATTGCGTATAAGAGAACTTTGTGCTGTCTTAATTGAAATTAAATTCCGAAACAGGAAAACTGGGAAGTGCCAGCAGTCAATCAGCTAGTGCTGATCCTGCCAATAAACCAGAGGTCCAGAGGTAAGAGGAAGGCTTTGAACACTCAACTGCAGATGGGAAAAAAGGCCGCCATAAAGATTAAAAAGCTAAAACGGCACCGCCAGCAAATAGGAGACCACACCCCGCCCCAGTTCCCCAGCAGATATGGTAATCAGAGAGACCAGAGGTGATCGTTATGCGGTAACATTCAGTAGTGATTTGTATGAGTGGTCACATGGGGATTGGCTGTATGGGGGAAGTTTTAATTTGAGACTAATCCAACACTGGGAGGATGCCACCTGAAATGGGGACGGTGACCCAAATTGGAATGCTGATTACATGTTAAGATGTTTTAAACGACGGAAGGAGATGGCTAAAAGACACCAACCTCCAAAGAAAGGAGATTAAGCAGCCTGAAACAGAGAAGGCTGGGGCTGAAATGAAACCTGCCACAGGACTTCATCCCCAACTCCCTGTACTGGCCAGTGCCTCATTGGTACCAAATAGTGAAATAGATGATTTAATAATGATGACAGCTGCCAGCACCCCCTCCATACAGCCTCCTTACGCCAGAATTTCAGGCACCTGACACCCCCAGGGGAGCAGACATCACTGTAAGGGGAGAAGGGGCTCAGGAAAGAGGAATAGAATCTGAGGAAGCTGGAGGGGGTGTTAGCAGTACTAGCACCGAGAAAGCAGACATTAAAAAAAAGACAGGAGAAGAGGAACTGGGAATAGAGGCATTGCAGGCTCCGCTCATAATAATAGGCGATGTTCTCGTGTTGAATCAGTGAGGCAAGAGCTATGGTAGCAGAGGCCCCGGACCCATTAAAGAAGCCCAGTGCACTCCATAAGTGGCTTGTGCAGATGCGTAATATCTATTCGCCCTTGCCCGGGATGTGTAAATGCTATTAAAATGTGCATATGGAAATAAGTTTAGAAACATAGAAAGATAGAAAACCTACAGCACAATACAGGCCCTTTGGCCCACAGAGTTGGCCGAACATGTCCCTACCTTAGAAATTACTAGGCTTTACCCATAGCCCTCTATTTTACTAAGCTCCATGTACCTATCTAAAAGTCTCTTAAAAGACCCTATCATATCCACCTCCACCACCATTGCCAGCAGCCCATTCCACTCACTCATCACTCTCTGAGTAAAAAAACTTACCCCTGACATCTCCTCTGTACCTACTCACCAGCACCTTAAACTGTGTCCTCCTGTGGCAACCATTTCAGCCCTGGGAAAAAGCCTCTGACTATCCACACGATCAATGCCTCTCATCATCTTACACACCTCTATCAGGTCACCTCTCATCCTCCGTCACTTCAAGGAGAAATGGCAGTGTTCACTCAACCTATTCTTATAAGGCACGCTCCCCAATCCAGGAAACATCTTTGTAAATCTCCTCTGCACCCTTTCTATGGCTTTCACATCCTTCCTGTATTGTGGCGACCAGAACTGAGCACAGTACTCCAAGTATGGTCTGACCAGGGTCCTGTATAGCTGCAATATTACCTCTTGGCTCCTAAATTCAATTCCACGATTGATGAAGGCCAATACACCATTTGCCTTCTTAACCACAGAGTCAACCTGCACAGCTGCTTTGAGTGTCCTATGGACTCGGACCCCAAGATCCCTCTGATCCTCCACACTGCCAAGAGTCTTACCATTAATACTATATTCTGCCATCATATTTGACCTACCAAAATGAACCACTTCACACTTATCTGGGTTGAACTCCATCTGCCACTTTGCAGCCCAGTTTTGCATCCTATCCATGTCCCGCTGTAACCTCTGACAGCCCTCCACACTATCCATAACACCTCCAACCTTTGTGTCATCAGCAAAACCTACTAACCCATCCCTCCACTTCCTCATCCAGGTCATTTAAATCACGAAGAGTAAGGGTCCCAGAAGAGATCCCTAAGGCACTCCACTGGTGACTGACCTGCCTGCAGAATATGACCCATCTACAACCACACTTTTCCTTCTGTGGGCAAGCCAGTTCTGGATCCTCAAAGCAATGTCCCCTTGGATCCCATGCCTCTTTACTTTCTCAATAAGCCTTGCATGGGGTACCTTATCAAATGCCTTGCTGAAATCCATATACACTACATCTACTGCTCTTCCTTCATCAATGTGTTTTGTTACATCCTCAAAAAATTCAATCAGGCTTGTAAGGCACGACCTGCCCTTGACAAAGCCATGCTGACTGCTCTTAATCATATTATACTTCTCCAAATGTTCATAAATTCTGCCTCTCATGATCTCTTCCATCAACTTAACAACCACTGAGGTAAGACTCACTCGTCTATAATTTCCTGGGCTATCTCTACTCCCTTTCTTGAATAAAGGAACAACATCCACAACCCTCCAATCCTCCGGAACCTCTCTCGTCCGCATTGATGATGCAAAGATCATTGCTGGAGGCTCAGCAATCTCCTCCCTTGCCTCCCACAGTAGCCTGGGGTACAGCTCATTCAGTCCCAGCGACTTATCCAACTTGATGCTTTCCTAAAGCTCCAACACATCCTCTTTCTTAATATCTACGTGCTCAAGCTTTTCAGTCTGCTGCAAATTATCACTACAATCACCAAGATCCTTTTCCATAGTGAATACTGAAGTAAAGTATTCATTAAGTATCTCTGCTATTTCCTCCGGTTCCATACACATTTTCCCACTGTCACACTTGATAGGTCCTATTCTTTCATGTCTTATCCTCTTGCTCTTCACACACCTGTAGAATGCCTTGGGGTTTTCCTTAATCCTGCCCACCAATGCTTTCTCATGGCCCCTTCCAGCTCTCCCAATTTCCTTCTTAAGATCCTTCCTATTAGCCTTATAATCTTTTTTTTTTGGCATCCGTTAGTCTCATGAGACCATGGATTTGTGACTTGGAAGGTTTCCAGGGCGCAGGCCTGCGCAAGGTTGCATGGAAGACCGACAGTTGGCCATGCTGCAAGTCTCCACTCTCCACGCCATCGATGTTGTCCAAGGGAAGGGCATTAGGACCCATACAGCTTGGCATCGGTGCCATCACAGAGCAATGTGTGGTTAAGTGCCATGCTCAAGGACACAACACGCTGCCTCAGCCAAGACTCAAACTAGTGACCTTCAGATCACTAGACGAACACCTTAACCACTTGGCCATGCGCCAACACTTCTAGATCTTCTCAATCTCCAACATTACCTAGCTCTCTGAACATTTTGTAAGCTTTTCTTTTCTTCTTGACTAGATTTATTACAGCCTTTGTACACCACGGTTCTTGTACCCTACCATAACTTCTCTGTCTCATTGAAACATACCTATGCAGAACTCCACACAAGTATCCTCTGAACATTTGCCACATTTCTCCGTACCTTTCCCTGAGAACATCTGTTCCCAATTTAAGCTTCCAAGTCCCTGCCTGATGGCCTCATAATTCCCCATACTCCAATTAAACGTTTTTCTAACTTGTCTGTTCCTATCTCTCTCCAATGCTATTGTAATGGAGATAGAATTATTATCACTATCTCCAAAATGCTCTCCCACTGAGAGATCTGACACCTGACCAGGTTCATTTCCCAATACCAAATCAAGTATGGCCTTCCTCTTGTAGGCTTATCTACATATTGTGTCAAGAAACCTTCCCGAACACACCTAACAAACTCCACCCCATCTAAACCCCTTGCTCTAGGGAGATGCCAATTGATATTTGGGAAATTAAAATCTCCCATCATGACAACTCTGTTATTATTACACCTTTCCAGGATCTGTTTCCCTACCTGCTCCTCTATATCCCTGTTACTATTGGGTGGCCTATAAAAAACACCCGGTAAAGTTATTGACCCCTTCCTGTTCCTAACTTCCACTCACAGAGACTCCGTAGACAATCCCTCCATGGCGTCCACCTTTTCTGCAGCCATGACATTATCCCTAATCAACAGTGCCATGCCCCCACCTCTTTTGCCTCCTTCTCTGTCCTTTCTGCAACATCTAAAACTGGGCACTTGAAGTAGCCATTCCTGTCCCTAAGCCATCCAAGTCTCTGTAATGGCCACCATGCTCTAAGCTCATCCACTTTGTTCACAACATTCCTTCAGTCTGAGCGCGTCCCTTCTCTATCACCTGCCTATCCTCCCTCTTGCACTGTCTACAAGCTTTCTCTATTTGTGAGCCAACCTCCTCTTCCCCAGTCTCTTCAGTTCAGTTCCCACCCCCCACCTGCTCCAATCCCTCAGCCACGCATTTATTCTCCACCTCATTCTATTCCTATTCTCACTGCCGTGTGGCACAGGCAGTAATCCCGAGATTACTACCTCTGCGGTCCTGCTTCTCAACTTCCTTCCTAGCTCTCTGTAGTCTGTTTTCAGGACCTCTTCCCCTTTCCAACCTATGTCATTGGTACCAATATATACCACGACCTCTGGCTGTTCTCCCTCCCACTGCAGGATACCTTGGACGCAATCTGAAACTTCCCGGACCCTGCACCTGGAAGGCAAACTACGTACCATCCGAGTTTCTTTCCTGCATCCACAGAATCGCCTGTCTGACCCCTTAACTACAGAGTCCCCTTATCAATGCTGCCATCCTTTTCCTTTCCCTACCCTTCTGAACCACAGGGCCACTGTTGCTTCCCCCAGGTAGGCTGTCCCCCCCAACAGTACTCAAACAGAAGTACTTATTGTCAAGGGGTACAGCCACAGGGGTACTCTCTAGTACCTGACTCTTCCCCTTCCCCCTCCTGACTGTGACCCACTTGTCTGTCTCCCATGGCCCCGGTGTGACCACCTGCCTATAACTCCTTTCTAATCACCTCCTCGCTCTCCCTGACCAGGCGAAGGTCATCGAGCCACATCAGTTCCCTAACTGAGTCCCTCAGCAGCTACAGCTTGACACACCTGGTGCAGATATGGCCATCCGGGAGGCTGGGAGACCCCAGGCCCTCCCACATCTGACACGGAGCACAGAAAACTGGCCTCACACATATATTTCCTCCTTTCCACAAATAACACAGGTAAACCTACCCCACCTCGTCCTATTACTGCCTAAGCCCGTTGAGCCAAAGTCCGATTACTCCACTGCCCGCTCCGAACGCTGCCCACTGGATATGGTGGCCTTCTTTTTAAACCTTTCGCGCTCTACTGGCTCATGTCACGCGCCTGCGCAGTCTCAACTCTCTTTTACCCCAAGTAGTAAAAAAACTCCATTTGCTCCAAAAAATCAGCCTTTCACTCGCAGCCCTCTTGCTCTGAATCAAAAAAACAGATTCTGGACCACTGGCTGAAAAATAAGGGAAGGGAAGCTATAATGGAAGCTGTCACCGGGCCAGAGATTGTAAATCAGTGAATTATCCGAAACGTAGCAGGAAAGCTATTCCCCAAGGGATGAGTTGATTTTCAGAACAGGCCCTGATGCCCAGAGGGTTGCCAGCTCCAACGACAGGGACAGCATCTTTGCCTTTTAGCTCCCTAACCCGTCAGCCTAGGGGTGCCGCGGAGAAAAAGTGGTATAGGCGACAGAAATCAGACTGTCCAAAAATATGAAAGCATCTATGACCAGTGTAAGAACAGAGAACAGATGATCTGATTGATACCAGTGCCACTATGTCCTCTGTACACACACCCCCTACCACCGCGGGCACCCTCGCCAGTAGTACAACCATTGGAACCATTGGAATAGATGGTATTTCCATGACAGAGCCTGTCTCCACACCAGCGTCTGTGCAGGTGGAGGATAAGCTTTTAACAGACACCTTCATTATGATCGGGTGCGTATTGATGTCCAGCAGTTGCAGGAAGCCCAGAATCTTGCTTCACAGCAACAGAAATGTACCTGGAGAAAATCCGGACGCTACCAGGATACCGGGCTATGGCATCACCCAGGTGGTTGAGTTGTTGCCCCCGCAGTTTACTTTTGACCCTGGCTCGCCTGCACATGGCCAGGGTCACATGGGCAAAGGAGGGATGCAGCATGTCATTACTCAACAATGATACGCCCCAGGGATAACAGTAACTATCGAGAAGGTAGCACGGACTTGTTTAGTTGTCCAGCAAAACAATAGAGGAAAGATGCCCGCTAGATTTGATCACCTGCCCTACCAGAAATGCCTTTTGAAAACCTGCAGATTGACATATGCCTGCTGAAAGGGTTCTGGTATATATTGGTAATAGTAGACATGTTTTCCAGATGGGCGGAGGCCTATCCATCCAGGAGAGATGATGCAAGAACTGTGGTGAACATGTTGATGGAACAAATTATACCTAGGTTTGGAATTCCCATAGGGATAAATAGCGACAGGGGAACCCATTTTACAAATAAATTATTACAGGTACTGAAGGAGGCCTTGGGGTTCCAGAGGAAACTCCACATCCCCCATCAGCCCCAGTCCTCAGGTCTGGTGGAAAGAGATAAAAGCGGCTTTGACAAAAGTTTATCAGCGAAGCGGCCTCAGAAGCAGACTAATGTACACTCTGGGAAATCAGAAGAATAGAAATACAGGACTTACACCTCATGAAATTTTGATGAGGCAGCCTATGACAACAGGAACTCAGCCTCCCATGACTCCAGAAAAGGTAGTACTAATATGGAATGATGAGAAGACACTGAAACACGCATAAGCATTGTGCCAGGAGGCAGGAAAATTATCTGAGAGTCCGGCAAGCCCAGGTAGCTTTAACTGAAGGTAACATGCATCCGTTAAGCTGGGAGATAGAATATATGTGAGATCAATGGATAAAGATTCTTGCTCTCCTGGGTGGAAAGGCCCCTACCTAGTGCTGCTGACGTTAAGGTGAAGGAGAAACCTGACTGGATACATGCCACCAGGTGCAAGTTGCACCAAGACGAGGACAAAATAAACGCTGAAAAAGTGACATCTTCCCCAGGAGAGAGGAATGGCGCTGAGAACTAAGAACCAAGTGTTAATCAGAGATTAAAATTTTTAAAAATCTAATCTAACGTGTAGCTTGTGCTATATGTATTTAGTCACTGTGATAATTAACAAAATATATACTCTGTAGAGGACTAACATCAAGGAAGTAGAAACATATTGGGGGTAGGATTGATTAAGTGCCTAACAGCGCCAGAGAAATATGAAAGTGGAGAAGTTTTGAGCATGTGAAGGAAGGACAGGGTCACCCACATTTACACAATATATGGTGGCAGTCTGCTAATTATATGGCCTACTGCGCAAATTTAACAAACTGTTATATTTGTATGGTAGTTCCCCATTTCGCGTCGAGTCCTGTATATCTTAAACCCCTGCCGGTTGGAAGAGAATCCTCACTATGTATATTGGTAGGATTACAGGCCGATACTATTTCAGGCAGTGAGTCTGCTCGAAATTGTCTCGACTCTGTAAAGTATCTGGTCTTGAATAATCTTAAATTATGGGGAAACACCAACACTAATTTTACAGCACTGTGCTTCCCCTGTGGTCCCCAAGCCTTAGGTAATAGCTCCAACACTACCGCTGTGCCAAGGGAGGTGAATATAAAAACCCATGTAGCCCCGGCTACCGTCTGTGTTCAGGACCAAGGTCTAAGAAGAACTGGTTAGGATTTTCTTTCGCACCGCTAGTGCAGTGGCCCAATCAACCTGACAATGTGATCAATGTTACTGTTCACCACCTCTATAGGATATGGACGGCAATGGGAATATATGGGGTGCCCGCGATACGCTAGATTTGTGGGTCTAGGGTGTATCCGTGGCTCCCTCCACAATGAGCTGGTTGCTGCTATTTGGGAAAGTTGTCTACCTCTGTTACAACTATAGTCCTGCCACTCAAAGTTTCTCATGTGGACTACCTACACCACGAACTAGATAGGGTCTTCGGATTTCTGCAGGGAATAAGATTTTGGGATGATTATTGCCTGGTGAAGTGCAGTAAATAACGTCCAACAATAGACAATATAAGTTTAGAACTAGAGCAGTTGGCCAATGAGAGTATAGAGGGATTCGCCATTCTGAACTAGGAAATGCAAAATTTTCGACTGGTGACCTTACAGAACAGAATGGCCCTAGACTATGTATTAGCCAGGGAAGGAGAGGTCTGTGCGTTAGTAGGGAAAGAATGTTGCACCTACATACCCGATGCTTCAGAAAATATGACCATATGTTGGAACATATGATACAGCTACGAGATGAAATACATAGACTGAACTCTCGAGCCCCTCCAAAAGGTTGGGATCTCTTTAGGTGTGTTAAATCAGTGTTAGGAGAAGGAATATTTTCCTGGTTACAGCCCCTCTTTTACAGGCTCATTGCCCTGATCTGCTTAGCAGTGGTAGTTCAATGTATGCATTTGCTGGGTCTGTGCCCCTCCAGAGTCGCAGGGGAGACAGTAGCATTATTCCATGTGCAATTGCACATCACGGGAGGGGGGGAAGAGGAGGATAGTTACGATGAAGAGGAATGTTTAAAACCCAGTGGGTTATGTGCCCCCTTTTCTGAAAGAAGGGAATGCAAATCTTTAAGCATTGATCAGAAAGATCAACAAGGAGGGGCTTGTGGAAGAAATGGTTAAAACTAGTGTATGATGGGATACTTGTGTGTCTAATTCGGATGGCATTCACATAGCTGTGGATCTGAAGTCACAAATAATCCATCGCCAGATAAGGGCATCGCAAGAGGACATCAGTGAAATCCAGTGGTTCAGCATTCAATGTTATTAATAATGGATTTTTAATTACAGATTATTCTGCTGCCACAATGGGATTCGTACTCGAGTTTCCATATCATCAGATTCATTTTTGAATTACTCTTAATGCATGCATTACTAAATGACAATAAAAGAGGACTGTCTGTCCTCATAATCTAATCTAATCGAATCATTCAATTACCACGGTTGGATTATGAGCAGCATTCATTCATTCATTCATTCATGTATTTATTTATTTATAAGTTTGCTTATTTATCTGTCTGTCTATTTATTTATCAGTGCATTTATTTATTTATTGATTGATTGAGATACAGCACAGTTCAGGCTGTTCTGGCCCGTCGAGCCACACTGCCCAGTTGAATCACAAACAATTTACAATGACCAATTCACCTACCAACTGGTACGTCTTTGGGCTGTGGGGGGGAAACTGGGGTACCCAGAGGAAACCCACACGGTTACAGACATGGCAGGAATTGAAACCAGTCCACTGGTACAGTAAAGCGTTGTGCTAACCACTACACTACCGTGTGATGGGAATTGAACCCGGGTCACTGGTACTGTAAAGCGTTGTGCTGACCACTACACTACCGTGCGATGGAATTGAACCCGGGTCACTGGTACTGTAAAGCGTTGTGCTAACCACTACACTACCGTGCGATGGGAATTGAACCCGGGTCACTGGTACTGTAAAGCGTTGTGCTGACCACTACACTACCGTATGATGGGAATTGAACCCGGGTCACTGGTACTGTAAAGTGTTGTGCTGACCACTACACTACCGTGCGATGGGAATTGATCCCGGGTCACTGGTACTGTAAAGTGTTGTGCTAACCACTACACTACCGTGTGATGGGAATTGAACCCGGGTCACTGGTACTGTAAAGCGTTGTGCTGACCACTACACTACCGTGCGATGGGAATTGAACCCGGGTCACTGGTACTGTAAAGCGTTGTGCTGACCACTACACTACCGTGTGATGGGAATTGAACCCGGGTCACTGGTACTGTAAAGTGTTGTGCTGACCACTACACTACCGTGCGATGGGAATTGAACCCGGGTCACTGGTACTGTAAAGCGTTGTGCTGACCACTACACTACCGTATGATGGGAATTGAACCCGGGTCACTGGTACTGTAAAGTGTTGTGCTAACCACTACACTAACGTGCCAGCCTATCAAACTTATCAAATTCCAGTTTGTCTGTCTGTAAGGAGTTTGTACATTCTCCCCATGATCGCATGGGTTTCCTCCGGGTGCCCCGGTTTCCTCCCACAGTCCAAAGGCGTACCGGTTGGTAGGTAAAATGTAATTTGTCCCGTGATTAGGGGATTGCTGGGCAGGGTGGGTCAAAGGGCTGGAAGGGCCTGTTCCATGCTAATATCAATAAATAAACATGTATTATTGCATTCTCAGCATAGAATAAACTATGCCTGTGTATTATTGTGTACGATGCATGTATTCTAACATAGTATACTCTTGACAGAAACTTTGGTGGGGTGAATTTTAACTATGATGCTAGTAATCAGCTGTGTCACTGAGAAATAGTCTCTTTGAAAATGGCCTTTGCTGCCTCATCACTCAGTGGTTTTCAAGGCATTTCCTGCCATAAATATTATTTCCATCTCAGAGTTGCTAATCAAGTGAATTGCTTCACCCAGGATATTACCAAACTCTTGGGGTACATACATATATATATATACACACACACACATCTCGGATGCCTAGGGCTTTTGCACAGTACTGTATTTTTCAATGTGGAGCAGAGAACGAGTTTAAAAATCTGGCAGGAGCGAATGATATTTCGGCGAATGGCGAGGGTGGAGCGCCGCAGTAAGGGTGTTGACAGGTGGCAGAGAAGGAGTGTCAGGGGCAGGGAGGAGGGTGGCGCGAGTGCAGACACACCCAACCCTGAGACACCAAGCAGGGTTCTTTGCTTCCAAAGAATTGGTTTATTGATCATTACAGAATGTCTCTCTGGTGCCTCCTGCTCCCTCCCCTCTCCCTTCCCCTTTTCCCAACCATGATTCCTCTCTCCCTGCCCCCTTTCCACTCTCAGTCCACAATCTAGACCCTTATCAGAATCAGGTTTACCATCACTCACATATGTTATGAAATTTGTTTTTTTTTTGCAGCAGTACAGTGCAATACATAAAATCACTGCAGTACTGTGCAAAAGTCTCAGACACCCTTGCTGTATATATGTACCTAAGCCCTTTGCACAGTACTGTATATGCAGCCTAATTTGCAGTTGTGCCCCCACACAGGAGGGTAATGAACACTACCAGAAAAGAATTAATTTAATTTTGTTGAAGATTCTAGCTCTTCCTGGATCTTAGTTACTTGAGACCTAATATCTTATTCCGGTTTCCTTAAAGTTGTGCTGTTACTGGACGGGGTTCAAAGAGGTTCACGAAAATGATTTCAGGATTGAAAGGCTTGTCTTATGAGGAGCATTAGATGGTTCTGGGCCTCTACTCACTAGAATTCAAAAGAATAAGAGGTTGACCTCATTTCAGCCTTTCAAATGTTGAAAGGCCTCAACTGAGTAGATGTGGAGAGGATGTTTCCTATGGTGGGACAGTCTAAGACCAAAAGATGCAGACTCAGAATAGAGGGACGTCGATTTAGAACAGAGATGAAGAGGAATTTCTTTAGCCAGAAAGCGGTGAATCTGTGGAATTTGTTGCTACAGACGACCGTGAGGGCAAGTCATTGGGTATATTTAAAGCAGAAATTGATAGATTCTTGATTAGTCAGGGCATGAAGGGATATGGGGAGAAGGCAGGAGATGGAAAATGGATCGGCCATGCTGAATTGGTGGAGCAGACTCAATGGGCTAAATGGCCTAATTCTGCTCCTATAGCTTGAGGTCTTTAACTGGAAAACGTATTCACAACAGGTGTAGTGGGTGTGTTGATCATTCACTGAGTGGGAATGGGGCAGTAAAATTGCTCATTAATCCTTTGGTTTTAGGCCTAGTAAAGTGGAGAAAATGCACCCCCATCTGTCCACGAGCTTACTTTATCTTCGGATGATCCTTCATCGTCAGCAAAGTAGGAGCCAACTCCTGACATCTTTCCCCTGTGAATCGTCGTTGCCAATAGTCAACTAGCAGCTTACCTGAAATGTGAAAAGGAACATTAGAAGAATTTTAATCAAAGTCCTCTGAGACCTCTTCTTTGGGATCACCAAGCTGGTAATCTATTTGTCACTGGCACATGGCAAGGTTCAGCATGAGATGCTCATAGCTCTGAGAAAGCAGTAGTGAAAGTACTTTTGGCATTGATATTATCAGGATGGGTTTTATGGGGGAATTTCTCGAAGTTAGAAGTAAATTTATTATCAAAGTACATATATATTTCACCATATGCTACTTTGAAATTCATTTTCTTTTAGCATTCACAGTAAATACAAAGAAACACATTAGAATCAATGAAAGACTGCACACAAGATGGACAAATACCAATGTAAAAAAAACAACAAACTGCAAATACAGAAAAAAAATAATAAATAAGCAATAAATATTGTGAACGTAAGATGAAGAATGCTTGAAACTGAGTCCATAGATTGTGGGAACAGTTCAAGTTGAGTGAAGAATCTCCTCTGGTTCAATAGCCTAATGTTTGAGGGGTAAGAGACGTTCCTGAACCTGGTGGTATGAGTCCCGAGGCTCCTGTACCACCTTCTTGGTGGCAGCAGCAAGAAGAGAGCATGGCCTGGATGGTGGGGTACCTGATGATGGATGCTGCTTTCCTGTAACAGTGCTCCTGGATATCAGTACAGAAGATTTGAAAGAACAGGAAACTAAATATCCGCCTGAAGTTGATGTGGGACCCAGATGGAGGGCTTGCACAAAATCCCCTTCCCTGTCTTTGTCACTGATAGCCGACAGTAGAAAAGATTCAAAGGATTCAAAGTACATTTATTATCAAAGTATGTATGTAGTATACAACTCTGAGATTCATCTTCGCCACAGACAGCCACGAAACAAAGAAACACCATGGAGCCTGTCTAAAGAAAAAGATCAAACCCCAATGTGAAAAAAAACTCATGCAAAGGGCAAAAAAAGACAAGCAAAAAAATACAAAATATAAAGCACCGAACCACAAGGTAATCAACAGGGTCCACACGTATTCAGTCCAGCTCAGTTCAGCCAAACCCTTTGTTATCTGCTGGCTGCAGAGCCAGTCTGCCCAGTCAAAATCGTACAAAAAAGCAACAAAAAAAGAAGTGACCAGAAACCAGAAATACTTGATAACATGAAATACAGAGTCCGAACCACAAACCGCATCCATTCAGGACCCGGGACTCTAGCACAAATCAATTTTGCCAAGTTGCTTTAATAGATCTTTACGTTGTGTGTGCCACAGTCAAAATCACAAGTAAACAGTGAACCATATAACTCAGGAACAGACCAATGTTCTGATAAGCCAATCAAATTAATGATGTCTGATTATTCTAATTTCTTCTGCGTGCTCATGGTCTACCCTCTATGTTCCGCTGTCAACCTAAGAGCCTCTTACCGTCTTACCTATCAAATGGTGAATGGCCTCGATAGAATGGATGTGGGAAAGGATGCTTCCTGTGGGGGGGAAGTCTAAGACCAGAGGGCACAGCTTGAGAAAGGAGATGAAGAGGAATTTCTTTAACTAGAGTGAGGTGATCTGTGGAATTTGTAACCACAGGCGACTGTGGAGGCCAAGTCATTGGGTATATTTAAGGATTCTTGATTGGACATGACATCAAAGGTTATGGGGAGAAATCTGGGGAGTGGGGCTGAGGAGGGGAAAAAAGGATCAGCCATGATGAAATGGCAGAGCAGACTCAATGGGCCAAATGGCCTAATTCTGCTCCCGTGTCTTATGGTCTTCTGGAAAGGGAAAACTCTGGCCTCAAACCTCTGCTACCTTGTAGTTATACCCACTCACGGGGAAGGCTTTGGGAGTAAACCCTGAGGGAAAAATCCACAGCTGGAGTCGCTAAGGCAGTCCTACGTTTGAGTTCAACACTGACTGGCAACTCCTGCAATACTGCTGGTGCCAAACTGTATCAGTCTCTGCCATTCCTTTGGGTTCATCAGATGTGTGGAGAAGGAGAGCTTGCTACACGGGCAACAGCTTGCTCTCCATATTGTACTGGCGTGAGTACCTAGACAGTTAGGACACAACATCCATGGTCGGCCCCAACTGACAGATGCCTCAAATAAGATGAGGTAGATTCTCAGAATTTTTCCCCAGTCTCCATTCTCCAAATCTGTCTTAAGTCCTTCTGCAGCCTACCTGTTTCCTTAACATACCTGCCCCTCCACCCATCTGCAAACCTGGCAACAAAGCTGTCTTTTCCATCATCTAAATCATTGATATATATCATAAAAAGAAGTGGTCCCAACATCAACTAGTCACTGGCAGCCGTCCAGAAAAGAATCCTTGTATTCCCACTTGCTGTCTGCAACCAATCAGCCAATGCCCTTAACCATGCCAATTATTTTCCTGTAATAGCATGGGCTCTTAACTTGGTAAGTAGACTCATGTATGGCATCTTGTCAAAGGCCTGCTGTAAGTCCAAATATACAACATCTACTACATCCCCTTTATCATGTAATGTACATGTAATCTCCTCAAAGAATTCCAATAGGTTTGTCAGGCAAGATTTTCCCTTAAGAAAACCATGCTGACTTTGTCCTGTGTCACCAAGTACTCTATAACCTCATCCTTCACAATTGACTCCAACATCTTCCTAACAATTGAGATCAGGCTAAATGGTCTATAATTCCCTTTCTGCTGCCTTCCTCTTTTCTTAAAGAGTGGAGTGATATTTGCAATTTTTCAGTCCTCTGGCAGCATGCCAGAGTCCAATGATTTTTTAAAAATCATTACCAGTGCCTCCACAATCTCTACCACTACCACTTTCAGAACCCTGGCCTGGGTGACTTATGTAGCCTTAGGTCTTTCAGCTTTTTGAGCACCTTCTCCCTTGTAATAGTAACTGCACTCACTTCTCTTCCCTCACACCCTTCAACATCTGGTACACTGCTAGTGTCCTCCACAGTGAAGACTTGTTTATTTATAAAGCACTTATTTAATTCATCTGCCATCTCCTTGTCCCCCGTTATTTTTTCTCTGGCCTCATTTTCTGGTGACCTATATCCACTCTTATCTCTCTTTTACTTTTTTTATATACTTGAAAAAGTCTTTACTCTTCACTTCAATATTGTTTGCTAGCTTGCTGTCATATTTTATTTGTCCTTCCTCATCATTCTTTCAGTTGCTGTCTGTGGGTTTTAAAAGCTTCCCAATCCTCTGTCTTCCCATCAATTTTTGCATTGTTTTATGCACTCTCTTTTGCTTTTAAATTAGCTTTTGTCAGCCACGGTTGTACTATTTTGCCATTTGAGTATTTTTCCATTTTTGGAACACATCTATCCCACACATTCCTCATTTTTCCCTAGAAACTCACACCATTGCTGCTCTGCTGTCATCCCTGCCAGCATCTCCTTCCAATTTACTTTGGCCATCTCCCCTCTCTTACCATTGCAATTTCCTTTACTCCACCAAAATACTGCTACATTGGACTTCACTTTCTCTCCATCAAATTTCAAGTTGAACTCAATCATCACTGCCTCCTAAGGGTTCTTTTACCTTCTGCTCTCTAATCACCTCCAGTTCATTACATAACACCCAATCCAGTATAGCTGATCCCCAGTCGGCTCAGTGACAAACTGCTCTAAAAAGCTATCTCTTAGGCATTCAACAAACTCACTCTCTTGAGTTCCATTACCTACCTGATTTTCCCAATCGACCTTCATGTTGAAATCTCCCATGACTATCATAACATTGCCCTTTTGATACGCCTTTTTTATTTCCTGTTGTAATCTGTGGTCCACATCCCAGCTACTGTTGGGAGGCCTGTATATAACCGCCAGCAAGGGTCCTTTTACCCTTGTAGTTTCTTAACTCAACCCACAAGGATTCAACATCTTCTGATCCTATGTCACATCTTCCTTCTGATTTGATGCTATTCTTTACCAGCAGAGCCGCACCACCCCCCTCTGCCTACTTTCCTATCCCTCTGATACAACGTGTAACCTTAGACATTCAGCTCCCAACTACAATCATCTTCAGTATGCTTCAGTGATGGCCTCAACATCATACCTGACAATCTGTAATAGTGCAGCAAGATCATCCACCTTATTTCTTGTAATTTGTGTATTGAGATGTAACATATTGAGTACTGTATTTGTTACCTTTTTTGATTCGGCATCCCTAATACACTGATACTCACCCTGCTGGCTGCAATTTTGTCCCATCATCTACCTGCCCTTCCTAACAGTCTGACTGCACACTAGCTTTGTATTTTTACTATCTGTCCTATCCTGAGTCCGTTAACTCTGGTTTCCAACCCCCTGGCAAATTAGTTGAAACCCTCCCCAACAGCTCTAACAAACCTGCCCGTGCGAACATTGGTTCCCCTCAGTTCAGGTGCAACCCATCAAAACAGATGAGCTGTCAACCATGGCTGATGAGCCCCATCCGCCTGAAGCATATGGTTTTAAGATGCCAGTAACTTGCCTTTGCTCCTTCTGCTGTCAGTAGAAATTATTCAGCCAGGTTTAGTAGCTAAGCCACACGTGAAGGCCGGGCTACTTGAGGTGCATGCCACTGGGAGAATTTAATTGATAGTAGGAGCTTGTTCCCATTACCACCCCCAGCTATAACAACCTTAAGGAACCCCTATTTTATCTATGCTGCCCATAATCTTACAAACCTTTGTCAGATCTCCCTCAACCTCCCATGCTCGTTTGTTTAGCCCCTGCTCTTTAATCCAGGTGATATCCTGATTAACTTGCTCTGCATTCTCTCCAAAGCAAGATCCCCACTAATTTTTTTTACAGCTACACAGACCAACTCTGAGCAGGGACTATTTATATGGCCTGAAAACCGTGCAACACTTAATTTTATTTGTAGAATGAAAATTGAAAAATCACATACTTTTGATTTTATTCATTGAATGCTATAATGAAGTACAGTGCAACAAAGAAAATCTTTCACTTTTCATAAACTTTTTCTGGTCTGTCTTTATTACAAATCCATTGTCCATAAATACTATCCAAATTAATTTCCAGATTTACATCTGAATGAACTGATAAGATTAAATCCACATTCACAATCAGCACAAGAAGCTAGAAAATTTCCAATAATGTCAACAAGAATTGACAGTAATTCAAATTCTTTGTTTAATGAGCTACTGACTTCCATTCTGTGTTTATTGTTACAATTTGGAGCAGAGTTGTAACTTGAAACACTGACAATGTAAATACATTGAAACTCTGAAATGTGTCAAGGTAAATGTGATATGTTTATAATTTAGAAAATCTATGGATTATATTCATTAAGACATAATTAATTACAGGATTAATCACAATTATATTAGAATAGATTTCCAAATTATGTTGACATTATATAAAAGACAATGTACATTGATTAAAGAAAAGCAAGCTTGTTTGAAGAAAACCCTTCCCAATAACCATCAGCATAAAACCTGTAGCACCAAAAATCCTAATACACTTGACCACCATTATATTAAGGTAAGGAATACCTACTGTTCCATGCCCAGATGGCATTTCAGTAAATCTGATCTTTTGGCTGTCCTTCTCCTACCTTATGATAGGCAGAGTGAAAACAGCAAAACTGCAGAGATTAGGACAACAAAAAGGTGGTCATGGGAGGTTGAGGAGTGACTATGAGATTGCTTAGAGTCAGTGTACTGGGCTGTGTTCAAGGACTCATCTGTGGATCTGTATGGGACCACCCTCCTGAAGGATGCTCTCATGTTGGCCTCAGAGAATGAAAACATGGTTGTCACAGACTTTATTAAAACAGTTGTGGATGAGTGCATCCCCACAAAATCATTCTGTGCCCTCCCCAGTCAAAAGCCCTGGATGAACCATGAGATCCACAATCTGCTGAGGGGCAAGTCCGAGGCATTCAAGTCTGATGACGAAGAAAGTTACAAGAGGTCCAGGTACAATCTACAGAAAGCCATCTCATGGGCAAAGTGGCAATTCCAGATTAACCTTAAGTCAATGAAGGATGCTCGACAGTTGTGACAGGGCTTGAATACTATCACCTCTTATGAAGTTAAATCAAGCGACATAGACGACAACCAGCCTTTGCTTCCAGATGAGTTCAATGCCTTCTGTGCTTGCTTTGACCATCAAAATACAGAGGAAGTATCACAAACTCACACAGCCCCCAATGATCCAGTGTTTTCATTCTCTGAGGCCAACATGAGAGCATCCTTCAGGAGGGTGGTCCCATGAAAAGCATCGGGCCCAGATGGGGTACCTGGCCAAGTACTAAAGACCTGTGCTGATCAGCAGTCTGGAGTGTTCACTGAGATCTTTAACCTCTCATTTTGACAGTCTGAGGTACTCACCTGCTTCAAGCAGACTTCAATTATACCAGTGCCTAAGAAAGTTATACCCTGCCTCAATGACTGTTTTGTCCAGTAGCACTTGCATCCACAACGATTAAGTGTTTTGAGAGATTGGTTATGAAACATATCAGATCCTGCCTGAGAAGTGACTTGGATCCAGCACAACAGGTCCACAGCAGAAGACATCTCATTTGTTCTTCACTCAACTTTGCTACACCTAGACAACAAGGATGCATACATCAGGGTGCTCTTTATCGACTACAGTTTAACATTCAATACCATCATTCCCTCAAAACTAATCAATAATCTCCAAGACCTTGGCCTCAATACCTCCTTGGGCAATTGGATCCTCAATTTCCTCACTTGCAGACCCCAGTCAGTTCAGACTGGCAAAAATATCTCCTCCACGATCTCCATCAGCACAGGTGCATCACAAGGCTGTGTGGTTGGCCCCTGCTCTACTCACTTATGACTGTGTGGCTAACCACAGCTCCAATGCCATATTCAAGTTTGCAGATGACTACACCGTCATAGGCTGAATCAAAAGTGGTAATGAATCAGCATATAGGAGGGAGATTGAAAATCTGGTTGAACGGTGCCACAGCAACCACCTCTTACTCAATGTCAACAAGACCAAGCTGCTGATTATTGACTTCAGGAGGAGGAAAACAGTGCTCCATTAGCTAGTCACTTGAACAGAAAATCCTACTAAAAGTTGATCACATGGCCCAGTCCATCACAGGTACAGCCCTCTCCGCCACTGAGCACATCTACATGAAATGCTGTCACAGAAAAGCAGCATCCAACATCAGGGAACCCCCACCACCCACACCATGCTCTCTTCTCACTGCTTCCATCAGGAAGAAGATACAAGAGCCTCAGGACTCACACCACCAGGTTCAGGAACAGTTATTACCCCTCAACCACCAGGCTTCTGAATGAAAGGGGATAACTTCACACACCTCTGTTTGCTCCATTATTGAAATATTCACACAACCTATGGACTTACTCTCAAGGACTCATCATCTCATGTTCTCAATATTTATTGCTTATTTATTTATTATTATTATTTTTTTCTTTATTTTTGCATTCATATAATTCATTGTTTTTTGCACTTTGGTTGAATGTTTAGGTTGGTGCAGTGTTTCATTGATTCTGTTATGATTATTAGTCTATTATGGATTTATTGAGTATGCCCACAGGAAAATAAATCTCAGGGTTGTATATGGTGACACATGTGTACTTTGATAATAAATTTACTTTGAACTTTAATCATTCAAGCTGCACAGCAACAAAGGCTATGTGCTTGGGAGCATTCAGTTACTGCATGGTCGCACACCCATGCAGCTTAGGGGGAAGAGTGCTCCAAAGTATCCACTTCCTCCCTGTAATAAGGCAAATGGAATTGAATGCCATCCTCTGGATGTGGGCTGTGCAGTAAGTAAACTTGCGGCAAATTATGGATTTTTTTCCCCAGAGGCAGGAGAAACAAACACGTGAATTGGTTTTTAAAAACGCAAACAACAGGAATTCTGCAGATGCTGGAAATTCAAGCAACACACATCAAAGTTGCTGGTGAACGCAGCAGGCGTTGACTGTACCTCTTCCTAGAGATGCTGCCTGGCCTGCTGCGTTCAGCAGCAACTTTGATGTGTGTTGCGTGAATTGGTTTGTTTTGGATGGCTTGTGTCTTATGTGCATTGTTGTTCGAATTTCGAAGTTCAAAGTAAATTTTATTATCAAAGTACATATGCCATATACAACCCAGAGATTCATTTTCCTGTGGGCATAAACAATAAATTTATAGAATAGTAACTATAACAGGATCAATGAACGATCAACCAGAGTGCATAAACATGTATTAGTGTTCATAAAACAATAGGTCATTGGTAATTGGTTTACTATTGTCACACTAGGTACAGTGAAAAGCTTTGTTTTGCAGGCCATTCATACATCGAAGTAGAAGAAGGAAAAAGCATAGTGTCACAGTTACAAAGAAAGTACAAAATGATTCACAATAAGGTGCAAGGTTTGATGAGATAGATTGTGAGGTTAACCGTATATCTTCTGCCAGATGAGAGATGAGAGAGGATTGAAGAGAGAATGTCAGCTGGGTGGGGGGGGGGGGCTACATCAGAAAAGAGAGTGTAGAGTGAAGATAGCTAATATAAAGAGATGAGGCAGGGGCTGGTAATTATAGATTTATAGAATTATACAGGATTATACAGTTCCTTCAGCTCAACTCATCCATGCCAAACAAGTTGCCTACCTGGTGTGGAGAAAGAATGGCCAAACACAGGCAAGTGGGCCCAACATATTGATCCAATCACACCAGCAGCTGTACTGCATTTGGAGTTTGAGGAGATCAGGTCTGTCACCAAAGATCCTAGCAAATTTCTACAGAGCTACTGTGGTTCTGGAAGACTGGAAACTTGAAATATCACTCCACTCTTCAAGAAGGGGGAGAGGCAGAAGAAAGGAAATTATAGGGAAGTTAGTCTGACCTCAGTGGTTGAGAAGATGTTGGAGGAGACTGTTAATAATGTTGTTTCAGCATATTTGGAGGCACAGAATAAAATAGGCCATAGTCACAATGGTTTCCTCAAGGTAAAATCTTGCCTGACTAATCTGTTGAAATTCTTTGAAGAAATAACAAGCAGGATAGACAAAGGAGAATCAGTGGATGTTGTGTACTTGGATTTTCAGAAGGCCATTGACAAGGTGCCACACAAGAGACTACTTAACAAGTTATGAGCCTATGGTATTACAGGAAAGATACTCATATGAATAAAGCAGTGGCTGATTAGCATGAGGCAAAGAGTGAGAATAAAGGGAATCTTTTCTGGTTAACTGTTGGTGACTAGTGGTGTTCCAGAAGGGTGTGTGTTACTTCTTTTTATGTTATATGTCAATGACTTGGATGATGGAATTGATGGCTTTGTTGCAAAGTTTGCAGACAATACAAAGATAGGTGGAGGGGCTGATAGTTTTGAGGAAGTAGAAAGGCTACAGAAGGACTTAGAAAGATTAGGAGAATGGGCAAAGAAGTGGCAGACTGGCTGGTTGGAGGCTCGAAGTTTTCAGATGGACTCAGAGTCGGACTGTGGTCAGGTGCTTCCAGGATGCTGCATCGGCAAGTTTGCGGTGCTGGAAGCTCATGGCAGGGAGAGTTTCTCCCTTCTACAGTCTGCGTGAGATGTTGGGGCTATCGGGACTTTGAGACTTTCTTTTTACTGTGTTCATGGTCTGCTCTTATCAAATTATGGTATTGCTTTGCACTGTTGTAACTATATGTTATAATTATGTGTTTTTTGTCAGTTTTAGTCTTGGTCTGTCTTGTATTTCTGTGATATCATACTGGAGGAACATTGTATCATTTTTAATGCATGCATTTCTAAATGACAATAAATGAGGACTGAGTGTCCCCATAATCTAAAAAACATCTATGCCATATTGCATGCTTTGTAGATATCTGCTTTACACAGACTGGAGCAACACCATAACCTCATTGTCTTGAGGAATGACAATAAAGCTCTATTCTATCTCATTCACAATAGTCAAGGGCAATATCTTTCATATTTTGGAGTTTCTCTGGAAGCTGGCATCAGAAAATTCCTGGCAAGGATAAATCCACAAACAGACCCAGGTGGTGTTGCTGGAAACAGATGAACCCATCGCATGCAAATAAAGCAGGTGCAAGAGATGGCAGTTTGAAAACTAACGTCCCAGGAACCAAGGCCACCTGGACACCAGCCATCTGAAACAAAATAATTGCTCCCACCCTCCATCTCCAGAATATCCCTGCAAGTCAGTGACTTTAAATGGTCAAAGAGTAGGAGAACGGTGCAGAGAGAAAAAGTGAAGGTCAAAGTTCAAAGTAAATTTATTATCAAAGTACGTGCTGTATGTGTCACCAAATAAAACCCTGAGGGAATTCTTGTGGGAATTCACAGTAGATACAAAGAAATGAAAAAACAACACACAAAGAAAATTGACGCACGCAAGCCTCCAAATCCCATGACAAGATTGTGGTCCTCTTGCAGGATGCAGATCTCATAAGCTACAATTTGGTAGAAATTCTAACAATAATGGTACAATTGGTTTGATAGTGCCCTTAACAAAGTACACAATTAAGATCATATAGGCTATTGGGGAATATATAGGCAAGGTGCACAATTAAGATTATATAGGCAATTAGTGAATATATAGGCAAGGTGCACAATTAAGAAAATATAGGTTTAACTCCTTTGGAGTTCAAAAGTTTTGGGGAGAAGGCAGGAGAATGGGGTGGAGAGGCATAATAAATCAGCCATGATGGAATGGCAGAGTAGACTCAATGGGCCAGATTTTGCCTAATTCTGCTCTTGTGTCTTATCACCTCATGATCCAAGATCAGAAAAAGTTGAAACCAAGAGAGAAATTAATAACCTTGATCAAGTTATGGATTTTCTGGGCAATAAGTATGCTGTGGAGTTTGGGAGGGAGAAGCAACTGAGGTGTGAACTCCAGAATAGAACCAGTAATTCTGAATAATGCTCAACAGGCCTCTTCCCAACTAATGGTCCGTTCAGCTTTGAGGTTCATCTAGATTGCACTCTAAAAAAGACATTCTAAAAAACAGCCCCTAAAATTTTCAAAGGGTTTAAAGCAAGGGTTCCCGACCTGAGGTCTAATGATCCCTAGTGTAATGGTATTGGTCTGTGGCATTAAAAAAAAAGGCTGGGAATCTCTGGAAGGAAATATTTCTGCCAACTTGCTTCAATGACGTCTATACCATAGTGATTCATTGCTGGGAGTAGGCAGCTTAAGGTATGACCTTTGCACAGAAATCCTTGGGACATCACGAATGGAGACGCAGTCCATAGACCAGCATTCTCAATTCATGGTGCCAGATCGGTTGGAACTCCAAAGTTCATTCCTTCATTATTTGTCCACTTCACTAAAGGTGTCAGTGGGTTACCATGCGTTCTTGATGATTGCATCAGTGTCTCACCCCGCTGTTAGGCGTAGGTAAGCGCACCCGACAAGAGTCGCCAGTTGGAAAAACCAGATGGCAAGCAGGTTAGTTCTATTTAGCGCCAGGGGAAACAAAAGTGCAAAGGCTGCCCAAAAGTTGTGAAGTAAAAAAGTAGTTACAAATAGACCAGTGAAAACAAACATGTAGAAAAATTTACAAATATACAGAGGCTTTCTCCGCGACACACTTTCCAATATAACTATTCACCAAACCCCACAAAAAAAATCAATATTCCTGCCCAAGGTTGCGATCAAACACTGCTCACCTCGAAACAGGAGGTGTGCTGCAAAACAAAAAAACTCTCGTTATTTAGAAAGGATCTTCCCCAAAAAATCAAGTTTTTACATCGCCACTGGCAGAATAAACTGCCCAAACTCAAGCCTTGTGCAAAGTCACACAAGTACTGTCAATAGATGCGGCTAGGATTGTCGTATTGAAACCCCCTGATTGTTATGGGTGCTTGAATCATCATGGTTATAGCTTGGTCTCTGCTCCTCAACTGAAATTAAACTCAATGTCACAAACCAGATTAATAATTGGCTTCCTGGTGCGATTTGGAACCTGTAGTTCAGTTTGGGTCGAACGCATAATTCCTGTGATATTGATCAAGAAGCACAGTAGTTGTCAGAGGAACAGTTTTGAACTCGTTGAAGAGATCCTTGCCAAGGAGTGCATGAAAAATTTGACGGATATATGAGATTGTTTTAGGCTCTCCTCGGGGCTCCCAAAAGCAACTTGCTCCATGATGATCACACACACATTTCTTTTGGATTGATAGCACTGCCGCCCATTGGAATGTGCACACAAGGAATAAGTGTCAATGCCTCCAAATTCTGGAAAACCTCGTCCAGCTCCGGCATCATCTGCTGAGATTTCTTGCAGTTACTTTGTTCGTTTATAATCGATCGTGATAGCACAGAACGGGGGGGGGGAGTGGGGACAGGGGGCATTCTCTCTCGGTGAAGAAAGCCAAATGATCGTAGCAGGTGCACTTCGTGTTTCAACAGCTCACATACCAGGCGACAGCGGCTTTTTTCGAGTCACCTGGCCGGGAAACAGCACCGGCAACCGAGCTCAATACGGCAGCATCTCCCACGGTCCACCACACTGCGACACTCCGGCTCCGCTTCACGCATCGACACAGCCCTTGCTTCCTGTCTCTCCCCGGGTTCCGAGCCCTCCCCCTCTGTCGACCCGCTGCCCTCTGGCTCCAGGCCATCCTTCCCCGGCCCACCGATCCCCAACTCCGGAGCTCCCGAAGAGTTCTTTCTTCCTTGCCGCGGGCCGTCGCCTTACGAACTCCGGGTTCCGACTCGTTCGCCATTTCAGATTTCTCACCGCTGCCATCATCCGTCATGTCTCTCGATCCGGCGTGGGTAAGCGTACCCGATGAGGGTCGCCAGTTGGAAAAAAGACAGATGGCAACCGCAACAGCACATTAGTGCAGGGGTTTTATTTAGTGCCGGGGAAACAAAAGAGCAAAAGCTGCTCAAAAGTTGTGAAGGAAAAATAAGTATTTACAAATAGACCAGTGAAAACAAACGTACAAAATTTTACAAGTATACAGAGGCTTTCTCCACCACACACTTTGCCGTTAACTTTCCAATATAACTATTCACCATCCGTTAGATCCAACCTCCACACCTCTTAAATCTGCCTGTGTAGGGTGTAGAGTGCCCTGCGCCACTAACCCACGATTATTTTAGGACACCCCAAAATGTCCCTCGGTCTTTTGGGGCCGTTCTGCTGTCTACAAACAGACATAACGGTGTGAGTGAAAATAAATGAAACTGTTTGGAATGCCTGTGCTTAGAATACTAATTTTTAATGAGTTATAAACCATGCGAGGACGTTAACTGAAGGAATTGTTTTGATTAGCCAAGCTACAGTTGGCGTCTGTAAATAGTGAACTCGCAAGAACTGCAGAATGGGAGGGCAGAAACCGGGGAAAGCAGACCAGGGACAGAACGAGGAGGGGCAAAGTTGCGGGAAAATTAGCACTGGCAACCAGTTCTGTCGCAATCAGCATGGGCCCAGGATAGAATCTCTGTCGCTGGGCCCAGGATAGATCCTCTGACTAAGTACTCTCACGGCCTGGGACATTTCCTTTTTACATTATTGCCATCAGGGAGGGGATACAAAAGCCTGAAAACACTGCTCAATGATTCAGAAACAGCTTCTTCCTCTCTGCCATCAGATTTCTGATCAGTCCATGAACCCATGAATACAATCTCATTATTCCTTACTTTTTAGTCAATCTAATTGTTTTGAAATTTGTAGTCTTTGCACTATCCTGCTGCCACAAAATGACAAATTGTATGTCATAAACACTCGAGATTCTGTAGATACAGGAACCAGAACACACACAAAATGCTGCAGGAACTCAACAGGTCAAGGCAGTATCTACAGGGAGGCATAAACACCCAACATTTCAGGTTAAGACCCTACATCAGGCCAGTTACTAACAAAGGGTCGCAGTCTGAAGCACCAACTATTTATTCCTCTCCATAGATGCTGCCTGACCTGCTAAATATCATCTGAGTCAGTAATATTATATCTCAATCTGATTCTGAATAGCAAGAGGTACCAAATTTCAAACCCCGAGAAGAAAACATATCCTTTCTTCCACTCTTTCTTGGGGTTTTAGACAGATGAGATACATGTTAGAAGAGCCCCCAACCTGGTACTTTAGACTTAACAAAATGTTTCACAGTCGAGCATGAAACAAGACCACAAGACATGACAGCAGAATTAGGCCATTTGGCCCATTGACTCTGCTCTGCCATTTCATCATGACTGATCCATTTTCCCTCTCAGCTCCTATATCCTGCCTTCTCTCTGTATCCCTTCATGCCTTGACTAATCAAGAACCTATCAACCTTTGCCTTAAATATACCCAATGACCTGGCCTCCACAGCTGCCTGTGGCAATGAATTCCACAGATTCACCATTCTCTGGCTAAAGAAATTCCTCCATTCTAAATGGATGTCCTGCTATTCTAAGGCTGTGTCACTGATCTTAGACTCCCCCACCATAGGAAGCATCCTTTTCAAATCTACTCTATCAAGGCCTTTCAACATTCAAAGGATTTAATGAAATTCCCCCCTCCCTCCTCATTCTACTGAATTCCAGTGAGTTCAGGCCCAAAGCCATCATATCCACAGCACAGTGCACCGTAATCTCGATAAGAATTGTACATGGTACACAACACTGCTGAATGCAGTGATTTTTTAGTAATAAAAATTACATTTCTAAATTGAACAGTGTTTTGTGGCATTTTATATTATGGAGGTGTCACAAATAGGGTTTATATGGGAATAAAATAATTACATCTGTGTTCTGTTGAAAGCTACCTGGTACATGTCAAAAAGCAATTTCTTTTTCTTTTTAAATCTTGTATTAATTTTCAAAATTATAAACACAATAACAATGTTAATACAAAGAGATTGGAATAATCTTATTATTAATGAACATATACAAAAAGATTTCAAATAACATAGGTATAATAGACTTCCAAACTCATGATGAAATTAGTCGTAAAGAAAAAAAAGAAATAAAAAGAAAAAAAATATATATATATAAACAAAGAACCCCCACCCCCCAAAAAAGGAAAAAAAACTAAATACTAAACCCAAAAAAAGCAAACGGAACAAAACAGGGCTAGACCAATATCTTGAAAAGAACAAGTTCAGTAATGTCGTCAACTCCGCTCCTCTATTCATATATTTTAAGTTAATAAAGACGATTCGGAAAGGTCAAATTACATCATGTGAAAATGTTGCATAAAAGTTTTCTGAGTTTCTTCAAATTTAACCAAAGGATCAAAAATATCACTTCTAATTTTTTCTAAATTTAAACTTAATATAGTTTGGGGAAACCACTGGAATGTAGTAGGAGGATTGGTTTCCTTCCAGTTCAATAAAATAGATCTTCTGGCCATTAAAGTAACAAATGCTATCATCCGACAGGCTGAAGAAGACAAAGATCTATGTTCTACCACTGGCAATCCAAAAATTGCCGTTAATAGAATAGGGTTGTAAATCAAAACATAGAACTGTTGAGATAATATCAAAAATATCTTTCCAATATTTTTCCAAAAGAGGACAGGACCAAAACATATGAGTTAAAGAAGCCACCTCAGAGTGACATCTGTCTCAAATAGGGTTTATATGGGAATAAAAATGGGCTAATTTATCTTTAGACATATGGGCTCTGTGCACTACTTTAAATTGTATTAATGTATGTTTAGCACATACAGAAGAAATACTAACTAACTGAAAAATTTTATCCCATTTCTCTATAGGCAGACAAAGTTGAAGTTCCCTTTCCCATTCATTTTTAATTTCATCAGATATACCTGGCTGTAATTTCATAGTTATATCATAGATAACTGCTATTAATCCCTTCTGGAGAGGATTTAAACCTAAAATTTTATCAGTAATATCAGTAGGATAGGAAGTCAGAAAGGTAGGCAACATAGTATTTTTAAAAATTCTTATTTGTAAGTATCTAAAAAAATGGGATCTAGGCAAATCAAATTTCTTAGATAACTGCTCAAAAGACATAAAACAGTTATCCAGAAATAAGTCACGAAAACATGTTATACCTTTCGTTTTCCATATCAAAAAGGCTTGGTCCATAACCGAGGGTTGAAAAAAGAAATTAGATATAATAGGATTTGATAACATAAATTTGTTCAAACCAGAAAATTTACGAAATTGATATCATATTCGCAATGCATGTTTAACTATTGAGTTAACCATTTGTTTATTCAATTTAGATAGTAAAAAAGGAAGTGAAGTTCCTAAAATCGAAACCAAAGAGAACCCTTGTACAGAGTAGCCTTCAAGGTTTACCCAATGTGGGCTTGGAGTTATATTCCAATCTTGTGTCCAAAATATTAAATATCAAATATTAATTGCCCAATAATAAAATCTTAGGTTAGGCAGTGCTAAACCACCATCTTTCTTGGACTTCTGTAAATATTTTTTACTTAATCTGGGATTTTTGTTTTGCCATATAAAAGAAGAAATTTTAGAATCAATAATATTAAAAAAGGATTGAGGAATAAAAATTGGTATCGTTTGAAATAAATATAAAAATTTAGGTAAAATAATCATTTTAATAGCATTGATTCCACCAATCAATGATAGAGACAATGGGAACCACTTAGTAATCAGTTGCTTAACCTGATTAATTGACAGTAAAAGGTTGAAATTGAATAGATCCTTATGTCTCTTAGTAATTTTAACTCCCAAATAAGTAAAATAGTTAGTAGTCACTCTAAATGGAGAATATCTATAAATGGGAACCTGCATATTTAATAGGAAAAGTTCACTCTTACCTAGGTTCAGTTTGTAACCAGAAAAACTACTAAACTGAGCAAGCAAAGTTAATACTGCCGGAATAGATTTTCCTGGGTTAGAAATATATTAATAGTAAATCATCTGCATATAGTGATAATTTATGAGTCTCATTTGCCAAATATATTAGGGGAGTCACGAGTAGCAACAGCTAGCGGTTCCAAAGCAATATCAAATAGTAGTGGACTAAGAGGACAGCCCTGCCTAGTACCACGAAATAGATGAAGAAGAGATCTTTGATTATTAGTAAATACCAAAGCCAAAGGTGTGAGATATATCAGTTTAATCCAAGATATAAATATCAAACTAAAATTAAATTTCTCAAGGGTGTTAAATAAATATGTCCATTCAACTCTGTCAAAAGCTTTCTCAGCGTCCAATGAAATAACACATTCTGGAATTCTGGGTGAAGGGTATAAACAATATTCATTAATCTCCTAATATTAAAAGAAGAGTAACGATTTTTAATAAATCCAGTCTGATCAGCAGAAATAATTTGAGGTAACATTCTCCAAGCTCATTGCCAATATTTTAGAAAAAATCTTAGAATCCACATTCAGCAAAGATATAGGCCTGTAAGATGCACATTCAGTAGGATCCTTATCTTTTTTGAGAATTAGGGAAATAGAAGCTCGATAAAAAGATTGTGGTAATTTACCTATAGATACTGCAGCCCTAAAAAATCTACATAGCCAAGGAGTCATTGTAGTAGAGAAAAATTTTTAAAATTCTACTATATATCCGGCTGGGCCAGGTGCTGTACCTGAGTTCATCAAAAGAATAGCATTTTTTATTTCCTCTACTATAATAGGAATGTCTAGTTTTGAGCGTTCATCAGATGATAATTTTGGAATATTCAATTTCTTTTCGGTATCCTAAGGCTACCCTCTTCACTATTCACAGTCATCCTCATCATGTGCCAAGTCATATGACATCATCACATGCCATGTCATATCACATCATGTGCCGTGTCGTATAACATCATCACCACTGTATGTGCCGTGTCATATGACATCATCACCATATGTGCCGTGTCATAGGACATCATCATGACCATATGTGCCATATCGTATGACATCACCACCGTATGTGCCATGTTGTATGACATCAACATCATCATGTGCCATGTTGTATAACATCATCATTATGTGCCGTGTTGTACGACGTGGGTGATCACGGTCTTTCCATGACCATGATTGTTCTTGGCAAATTTCTCTACAGAAATAGTTTGCCATTGCCTTCTTCTGGGCAGTGTCTTTACAAGACGGGTGACCCCAGTCATTATCAATACTCTTCAGAGATTGTCTGCCTGGCATCAGTGGTTGCATAACCAGGACGTGATCTGCACCAGCTGCTCCGGTGGCTTCACGTGGCCCTGATTCTTGGAGGACCGGGGGGTTAGGCAGGAGCTACACCTTGCCCAAGGGACAGAAGAAATGCTTGCACTTCCCTTGGTAGTGACATATCTCCACCCCACCAGCCATATTAACTACCATTATTTATTGTGTCCATTGAAGGCTTCCTAAACATACCTCTTATATTGACGAGCAGCAAAGAAGCAGCTGCAATCCTAGTGCTACACCGCTGGTCATGAATTTCCAGTCACTAGCAGCCCCCATCATTGCCTCCATCTCCTATTACTTTGACAATTTTGGATTCAGCTTGCCAACTTGCCTTGAATCTCATGCAGCCTAACCAGAAAACAAAGCATTTCTCTGTATCCTGGTACCTGTCTGAATAATAAACCAATGTCCACTTCCTGACGTCTATGTAAACCACAACGGCAATGCTCTCACCATTATATTTAGTAAAAATCTTAATTCAACTAGTCACAGGATCTCCTACTAACAAATGTAGGATAATAGTAATCCATGGAAGTATCATTGTGTTACTTGTTTACAAACGATAAATCAAATTGTAACACCATGCATCTCCTAACTCACTTAGATAACCACAAATTAATTACAGAAGAGCTGAAAGGATGTCATAAGCTGTAAATGATATAAAGAACAGACTCCATTTTGCAGCGAATGGGGTGAGACGTGTTTTTCACCGCAGCTCTACTTTTTATATGTTACATTCCACTGATAGATCTGTTTTAAGTTTGAAGACTCATTATTTTTGTTGAGGGATTTATGACTTAACTACGATGGCAGGAAGTCGATCCGGTATTGAATTGAGAGGCTGCAAGACCCTTCCCGAAATGGAACAAACGGAACAAACAAGGAAAGCTGTTCCATCCTTTGTCCCGAAAACATTTTTTGATAGAATAGATTCTATAATCTTATCATATATCTGGAATAATAAAAGCTCTAGATTGAGTAAATATTTACTGCAAAAATTAAAAAAAGATGGTGGCTTGGCTTTATCAAACTTTAGATTCTATTACTGAGCAATTAATATTCATTATATTACTTTCTGGATTCACTGTATAGATATACAGGACTGTCCTTCGTGGTTTGACTGGAGGAGAACTCGGTCAAGGGATTCTCTTTGGCTTCTTTACTGGGAGCTCCTCTTCCCTTTTTGTTTTCTAAGATTGGTAGACAAGATCTTAGTCCCATTGTTAGACATACATTAAAAATTTGGTTTCAGTTTCGCAGATCTTTTGACTTAAATTTTTGTTCTTTCTCATAATATCCATTTTAATTATTTTTTAAACCATCAATTTTAGATAAGGCCTTTTTAACATGGAAAACTAAGGGAATAATAACTTCTCTAGATTTGTTTTTAGAGGATTGTTTAATGTTTTTCTCAGCTAGTGGACAAATATGATTTATCTAATGCACAATTTTTTTAGATATTTACAAGTTAGGAATTTTTTACATGACTTGTGACCAAATTACCCATTTGCTCATTTACCAAATATGATAGATGTTATCTTTCAGCTTAAACCATTCCAAAAAGGATTGATAGCCATCATATATAAATGGCTATTGAATTTACAAATAATGTCTAATGATAAGGTTAAACGTGCTTGGGAATTGGAACTTCAAGAGTCACTTTCAGATAATCAATGGAATAAAATTTGTCATTTAGTTAATAATTCATCTAGTTGTGCCCGTCACTCCTTGATTCAATTCAAGGTAGTGCACAGGGTGCATATGTCAAAAGATAAACTAGCGCATATTTTTTCTAATATAAATCCTACTTGTGATAGATGCAACACTGAGGTGGCCACCTTAACTCATATGTTTTGGTTCTGCATAAAGTTAAATAATTTTTGGAGAGATGTTTTTAGAACATTATCAAAAGTCATAGGTCTGGACCTACAACCTAATTCATTTACGGCAATCTTTGGGATTATTCCAACGGAAGTAGGAAAAGTTCCTGCTTACTCTCAACGCATGATAGCTTTCTCAACTTTATTGGCTAGGAGAGCTATTCTATTGTACTGGAAGGATCCCAATCCACCTACTGGTTTTTTTGCTCACCTCCATTATGTCTTGTTTAAGTTTGGAGAAAATAAAGAGTCAGATGTTTGATACATCTTTTAAATCTGAGCACACTTAGTGACCTTTTATTCAATATTTTCATATGATCTAATTCTTTTTACTTTTCCAGTTAATTTTATTTTCTTCTCCGCCAAGTTTTAGATTTGATCAGAAGGATTTTCCCTTTTTTTTAACTGTATCCTCAAAATGGACTGCCCATTCCCCCTTTTTTTTGTTTCAGGTTAGTTTAGTGGTTTTTTTTCTCAATAACAGGAAATCTTGAGCCTTTTTTTCTATGAACTGTTAAGAGGGGAAGTGTGTTGCATTTTTAAATTCACTACTGTGAAACCTCTTGCAGTGATGCCTACACTGAAGAAGTTTAAATCTTCTCTTCGACGGGAGTTTAGTGAAACCATCTCTCACTGCTCCCCATCTGTAATTTCTTTGGCTCTTCAACTTTTCGACCACATTTTGACTCAGACTCGCTATCACAGCTATATATCCTTTACACACATTCTTTCTCTCTCTCTCTCCTTTTTCTCCCTCTGTCCCTCTGACTATACCCCTTGCCCATCCTCTGGGTTTTTCCCCCGCCTTGTCTTTCTCCCCGGACCTCCTGTCCCATGATCCTCTCGTATCCCTTTTACCTATCATCTGTCCAGCTGTTGGCTCCATCCCTCCCCCTCCTGTCTTCTCCTATCATTTTGGATATCCCCCTCCCCCTCCCACTTTCAAATCTCTTACTAGCTCTTCCTTCAGTTAGTCCTGACGAAGGGTCTCGGCCCGAAACGTCGACTGTACCTCTTCCTAGAGATGCTGCCTGGCCTGCTACGTTCACCAGCAACTTTGAAGTAGTTCTTTTCTCTCTTTATACTAGCTTAATACTATATGTGATTTTGACAGCGTATATTCCTTTCTTTGTTTGTACTATTATTGATATATGTATTTGAGATAACCTCTCCTCTGGTTTGTATTTATCCTTACTCTTTTAAATCAATAAAAAAAGACTGAAAGAGAGAGGATGCCATAAGCTGTAAATGATGTAAAGAACAACTGATAATAGATTGATTGATTGATTGATTAATTGACTGATTGATTGATTGACATACAGCACGGAACAGGCCCTTCCGGCCCTTCGAGCTGCACTACCCAGCAATCCCCCGATTTAATCTGAGCTTTACAATGACCAATTAACCCAACAACCAGTATGTCTTTATATGATGCAGGATAAACAAGCAAGAACAACTTACTTAATAGATATAGTAATTCCAAACACACATCAGATACAGTCAGTAAGTGAAAAGCACCAGAAATATGCTGAATTAAAAGGGGAAATTGAAAGACTAGAACAGTGCTCTCGAAGCAGTGTCCCCCACAACCCCTGCTTCTTTTAAGACTTCATGCAGGTCCTCTGGTTCCAAGCACATTTGTCCTTTGGTTTCTAATGGGCCCCACACTTTTTCTGATTACCCTCTTGGAAGGAAGAAAGGTAAGTTTCTTTTTTAAATTAGTGTTTGTTATAATGTTTTCAATTACTTAAAGACGTTGTGAATTGTTTTTAGGATTTTCAGAAGCAGTGGAAGACTTTGACAGATGTCAAGGCAAGGATGGAACTCCGCTGTCAATCCAAGATATCCACAGGAGGGTTTCTGGGTGGAGCATGTCCCAGCCTGCGCACATAACCCAAGTACATCACATGAGACACAGACATCATCAGGGCCGAGCTGCTTTAGACCAAAAGACCATAAGACATCGGAGCAGAATTAGAACATTTGGCCCACTGAGTGTGCTACACCATTCAATCATGGCTGATCTTTTCTCCCCTCTTCAGCCTCACTCCCCGGCTTTCTCTCCGTAACCTTTGATGCCATGTCCAATCAAGAACCTATCAATCTCTGTCTTAAATACACCCAACGACCTGGCCTCCACAGCTGCCTGTGGCAATAAATTCCACAATTTCACCACCTTCTGGCTAAAGAAATTCCTCTGCATCTCTGTCTTAAAGGACGCCCCTCTATCCTGAGGTTGTGCCCTCTTGTCCAAGACTCCCCACCTTGGGAAACATCTATTCTGTCTAGGCCTTTCAACATTCAAAAGGTTTCAATGAAGTCCCCCCACCATCCTTCTAAATTCCAGCGAGTACAGACCCAGAGCCATCAAATGTTCCTTGTATGATAACCCTTTCATTCCAGGGATCATCCTTGTGACCCTCCTTTGAACCCTCTCCAATGACAACACATCTTTTCTTAGATGACGAGCCCAAAACTGCTTACAATACTCAAGGTGAGGCTTCACCAGTGCCTTATAAAGCCTCAGCATCACATCCCTGCTCTTACATTCTAGACCTCTTGAAATGAATGTATTTGCATTGCATTTGCCTTCCTCACCAGCAACTCAACCTGCAAGTTAACCTTTAGGGTGTTCTGCACAAGGACTCCAAGGTCCCTTTGCATCTCAGATTCCTGGATTTTCTCCCCATTTAGAAAATAGTCTGTACATTTATTTCTTCTACTGAAGTGCACGACCATGCATTTTCCAACATTGTATTTCATTTGCCACTATCTTGCACATTCTCTTAATCTGTCCTAACCTGTTTTATCAACACTACCTGCCCCTCCACCTACCTTCGTATCATCTGCAAACTTGGCAACAAAGCCATCTAATCCATCATCTAAATCATTGATATACCACATAAAAAGGACTGGTCCCAACACCGACCCCTGTGGAATACCACTAGTTCCTGGCAGCCATCCAGACAAGGATCCTTTTAATCCCACTTGCTGCTTTAGCTCCAGAATGGCCCTGATCATCAAGGCTACGTTTTCAGATGCTGGCAAGGTAAGAGTGGGATATACAAGCTAATAGTGGAATATAAAGATGGCAGGTGTAGATAGTAAACCATATTCAGCAAAGACCAGGCCATAATTAGGCCAAGCTGCTAACCTTACATACAAAACAGATTGGACACCAGAACAACCAAGCAGCTTCCTTTAGAGGGTTCAACACTCACTTTCAAACCAGAACTTCAACCATTTATTTGAGGGCAATGGCTCAGATGTTCCATTTCAGAATTAGACATTAAGCCAAGGTTCCCTGTTTCCATCCAGGTGGACAGAGGATCCCAGATTACCTTTTGATAAGAAGCAGAATGGTAGACTACCAAATCATCCTGGACCCCAAAGCGTATAAACTAACAGGCCATTTAACTCATTTAGTGTTTGTGGGACCTTGCCACACATGGTTTGGCTGTCCTGGTTTGCCTGTATGACAACAGTGATGGCACCCCTAAAATAATTGGTTGTGAAGTGTTTGGAACATGGAAGCTTCTCTCATCGCACATCCTTTCTTTCTTACCTTCTTCCCTCTTTATGATGTCATAGTCAACTAATCACAAGACAGAAAGTATCAGGTGGTAGGCTTGTGTGAGGCATTGGTTTCACATTGCTGATCCTCAATCCAACAAAATGGACAAATAATTGTCCAATCAAAATCCAAACCCAGCATCTGCTGATGTCATAGCATTATGACACAATTTGTAATATCACCAGATGTTCAATGACATCACAATTACAACCCAAATCAGCAAAGATGTTGTTTTTGTGCCACCTTCAACTTCTTAGCTTAAATTAAGCTAACTAATTTAAGATTATTGGAAAGAGGTGGTTGAACTGGGAAGAGTGTAGAGAAGATTGATGAGGATGTTACCTGGACTTGAGGGCCTGAGTTATAAGGAGAGATTGGCCAGGCTGGGTCTTTTTCCAAGGAACCTAGGAGAAGGAGGGGTGACCTTATAAAAATGTTTAAAATACCTTCAGCACTCCAGAGAAAACAACCCAAATTTGTCTGACCTCTCCTTATACCACACACCCTCTGATCCAGGAAACATCTGGGTAAACTTTTTCTGTGCCCTCTCCAAAGCCTTGCCATCCTCTCTATAATGGGGCAACCAGAACAGAATGCAACACCACAGACCTTAATTTAAATGATTATGGGAAGTTTGGTAAGGGTCAATTCTCATGTGGTTGAGTAGATGGCAGAATTTCATTACCACCTGTTTGGCATAAACTGTATCCTTGTTAGAAATACTTTACTGTTTGTCCCTCTCCTATCAGGGAGGAGGTTACGTAGCATCTACGCCAGGACTACCAGACTCAAAAACAGTTACTTTCCCCAAGCAGTAAGGCTGATCAACACCTCCACCCACTAACCCACCCCTTGATACCCGCAATCACCACTACTTCATCATTTTCTGTTTGTCATGTTATGTACAGACACTCCTTTGCCTACATAGAATCAGTCTATGTATACAAGCTATCTTGTGTATTTATATTTACTGTTTTTTATTATTCTGTTCTTTATGTTATTGTTTTTTTGTGCTGCATCAGATCCGGAGTAACAATTATTTCACTCCCCTTTACACTTGTGAAGACCACTACACCGTAAGTCATTGGAGCAAAATTAGACTATTCAGCTCTCCGAGTCTGCTCGGCAATTTGATTGTGGTTGATCCATTTCCCTCTCAACCCCTTTCTCTTGCCTTCTCCCCATAACATTTCACACCCTGACTTATCAACAACTTACCAACCTCTGCCTTAAATATACCCAATGACTTGGCCCCCACGTCCACCTGTGACAAGAAATTCCACAGATTCACCACCCCAAACTAAGAAATTCCTCCTCATCTCTTTTCTAAATGAACATCCCTCTATTTTGAGACTGTGCCCACTGGTCCCAGACTATCCCACCAAAGAAAACATCCTCTTCACATCCACTCTATCCAGGCCTTTTAACATTTGATAGGTTTCAATGAGATTCCCCCCTTCATTCTTCTAAATTCCTGTGAGTACTGCTCTTCGTCAGTAGCATACCATAGGACTTCTAGACAACATCTCTGATTCTTCCTGAGTGTTGCACTGAAATACAACCTCAAGTTTCTGGATTGAGAACTTTCCAACTCATCGAGACAATGCATCAAACACAACATGCTGGAGGAACTGGGCAAGTCAGGCAGCATCTATGGAAATGAATAACCTGTCAACATTTCCATAAGACCATAAGATATAGGAGAAGATTTAGACCAATTGGCCCATCGAGTCTGCTCCACCATTACATCATGGCTGATCCATTTCCCTCTCAGCCCCAATCTCCTGACTTCTCCCCATATCCTTTCACGTCCTGACCAATCAAGAATCCATCAACCTCTGCCTTAAATATACCAGTGGCCTGGCCTCCACAGCTGCTTGTGGCAATAAATTCACAACTTTCTGGCTAAAGAAATTCCCCCTCATCTCCGCTCTAAAAGGAATCCTTTTATTCTGAGGCTGTGTCTTAGACACCCCCATCAAGAAAGGGCTGAGTCTCTTCTTCTGGATTGAGAAGAAAGGGGGTAGATGCCAGAATAAAAAGGTGGAGGGAGGGGAAGGAGGCTAGCTAGAAGGTGATAGGTGAAGCCAGGTGGGTGGGACAGGTCAAAGGCTGGAGAGGAAGGAATCTGACTGGAGAAGAGAGTGGACCCTAGGAGAAAGGGAAGGGGGGAGACCTAGGGGGAAGTAATTATTCATTTTCATAGATGCTGCCAACTTGTCCTCCTTCCCCTCCCCCTCCCCACCATCTTATTCTGATGTCTTCCCCCTTTCCTTCCAGTCCTGATGAAGGTCTTACCCTAAAACGTTGACTGCATGTTCATTTCCATAGATGCTGACTGACCTGCTGAGTTCCTGCAGCATTTTGTGTGAGCTGCTCTGGATTTCCAGTATCTGCAGACTTTCCTGTGGTAATGGTTATTAATGGGCTGACCTTCTATACCTGTAATGTTTGCCTGATCATCCGACCTTTAGGCAAGCTACACAGACCAGTCCACAGGGATTGTACATGTCATACACTGACCTGCCTGCCCTCAGCCTGCGTTGTTGCTATGGAGAGGCTAAGAGCAATTGGAAGTACAGCATCTCAGATGGGTCGCTCAGAACCCATGTGAACTTTTCCAGTTTCGGGTAACCCACAGCTCCAGTGTTCCAGTTCCCATGCACACTCACTTGTCCATCAAGTGTTCCCAGTGGTTAGCGTAATGCTATATCAGAGCCAGCGATCTGGGTTCCCGGTGCAATTCCCGGTGCTCCACTGTCTGTATGGGGTTTGAACGTTCTCCCCATGACTGTGTGAGTTTCCTCCCACATTCAAAGGACGTACGGGTTACTAGGGAATTGGTCACATGGGTGTAATTGGGTGACTGGAAGGGCCTGTTACTGTGATGTTTCTCTAAATAAAATAAAATAAAATCTTTCCCACCCCTTCTGTATTCCTCACCCATCTGTCCATCATTTGCTTTCCATCTGGTCCCTGTCACCTTCCAGTCTCTATCCCAGATCTTTGCTTTGTACTCCTATCTACCGGAAATCTTTCCTCTTGCCTCTCAGTCTCAATATGAAACATACACCGTTTGCCTCCACAGATGCTGCTTCACCCATTGAGTCTTCTAGTGTTCTGATTTTTGAACCAAGAAGGTCACTGGTTCATCTGTTGTCGAACCAGCCTTTTTCTTCAGGATTGGTGGTGGAAGTATCTAAAAGCTGACTACAGGGTTCACATTGACAGGGGAGGAGATTAAGCAGAAACTCTGATCCTGACCATTATCTCTTAACACTGTTGGAAGTAAATAAATATACTAGTGGCATAGCAGGAATATCTCTCTCTACAATCAATCCACCTTGCGTTTCAGAGCACGGTTTGTACATGCATCATGGTCACTGAAAGAGAGATGGCATGGTGGCGTAGTCACTAGTACAATCACTGATTGGGGTTCAATTCTCACCGCTGTCTGTAAGGAGTTTGTACGTTCTCCCTGTGAGTTTCCTCCAGGTGCTCCAGTTTCCTCCCACATTCCAAAGACACACAGTTAAGAGTTCGTAAGTTGCGGGCATGCTCTGTTAGCATGGCAGTATTTGCACGGTGCCCCAGCGCTTCGCAAATGATGACACAGATGACACATTCCACCATGTCTTGAGGCCTCAATGTACTTGTGTCAAATAACGCTAGCCTTTAAAATCTTTAAACTGAGGCCTCATGCAGAAAGAGTCAACAACTATGGCCGGAGGCGAGAGAAAGGAAGAAAATAAAGTAGTTGCTAAGAAACCCTCTGGAGATGTTTGTTGACTAACATGTATTGCTATGTCACCATAGGTTCCCAAGAAGCTGCAAGGTACATGCCAAAGTTTAACATTAGATTAATAAATGTAAAGATGACCAGAGAGCAAATAATGATTGTGCATTGAAATCTATTGCTTTTACCTGGTAGATGTTTATGAGGAATTAAATATTAGTACAACCTATGGACTCACTTTCAAGGGCTGTACAATTCTTGTTTTCAATATTTATTTATTACTTATGATTTTATTCTATCTCTACAGTTTGTCTTCTTTTGTACATTCGCTGTTTGTCCATCTTTCTGTGCAGTTTTTCATTGATTCTATTATATTTCTTTATGTCTACTGTGAACACCCACAAGAAAATCAATCTTAGGGTAGCATATGGCCTTTGTTAATACATTTACTTTGGAATTAAGGTTTTCCTTGATGTTAAGAAGAATGTCAGATGTTGGTTGAGGACAGGCCAGACTCCTGTCTGATGGGCAAACAACTGACTCTCACTTAAGGAACTACCTCCGGTGGCATGCCTCCTGTAATACATCAGAACTTATGACATTTCAAGCATGTTTTAAGTTATTTTAAGTAAAGAACACATATAAAGTTCAAAGTACATTTATTATCAGAGTCTGTATACACTATCCTGTGACCATGTGGTGTTTTCCCACAGTCCAGTTGGTCGGTTAATTGGTGACAGTAAATTGTCCTGTGATTAGGCTAGGACTGATTAGGGCAGCGTGGTGTGGCTCGAAGAGCCGGCAGGGCCTATTCTGCACTGTATCTCAATTAATCACTAAATAAATAAACTATCAAACCTCACACAGAAGAAATATGAGCAGGTGTAAAATGACCCTTCAAAGACATCAGGATCATTGTTGCTAATTATACACAGTAAACAATAACCAGCCCAGAACATTGATACTTCCTTTTTTCTCACTGACACTGTTCGTTCCACTGTTTGTCCAACATCTGCCAACATGTGTCCCCATACCAGACAATGCCTTTCTCTGAAACCTATAGTTTATCAATATTGCTTCGTTCAAACACGTCCAAGATTCACTACATAGTTCAAACAACTGCTTAATTCTATAGTTTCACAATTTCCAAAACCTACTATTTGTATCTAGACATTACCTGCTCAGATCAACCTGGCTGGGTTTAGAGATTAGCTTTATTTGTCACATGTACAGTATTGTCCAAAAGCCTTGGTGGGCGGGGGGGTGGGTGGGTGGGTGTGTGTGTGTGTGTGTATGTATATATATATATATATATATATATATATACACACACACACACGTAGCGAGAGTGAACATAGAATAGTATAGCACAGTACAGGCCCTTCGGCCCACAATGTTGTGCCGACCCTCAAACCCTGCCTCCCATATAAGCCCCCATCTTAAATTGGAACAACAGGAATACTGCAGATGCTGGAAATTCAAGCAACACACATCAAAGTTGCTGGTGAACGCAGCAGGCCAGGCAGCATCTCTAGGAAGAGGTACAGTTGACGTTTCAGGCCGAGACCCTTCGTCCATATACCTGTCTAGTAGTCTCCTAAACTTCACTAGTGTATCTACCTCCACCACTGACTCAGGCAGTGCATTCCACGCCCCAACCACTCCTGAGTAAAAAACCTTCCTCTAATATCCCCCTTGAACTTCCCACCCCTTACCTTAAAGCCATGTCCTCTTGTATTGAGCAGTGGTGTCCTGGGGAAGAGGCGCTGGCTATCCACTCTATCTATTCCTCTTATTATCTTGTACACCTCTATCATGTCTCCTGTCATCCTCCTTCTCTCCAAAGAGTAAAGCCCTAGCTCCCTTAATCTCTGATCATAATGCATACTTTCTAAACCAGGCAGCATCCTGGTAAATCTCCTCTGTACCCTTTCCAATGCTTCCACGTCCTTCCTATAGTGAGGTGACCAGAACTGGACACAGTACTCCAAGTGTGGCCTAACCAGAGTTTTATAGAGCTGCATCACGACATCGCGACTCTTAAACTCTATCCCTCGACTTATGAAAGCTACCATCCCATAAGCTTTCTTAACTACCCTATCCACCTGTGAGGCAACTTTCAGGGATCTGTCGACATGTACCCCCAGATCCCTCTGCTCCTCCACACTACCAAGTATCCTGCCATTTACTTTGTACTCTGCCTTGGAGTTTGTCCTTCCAAAGTGTACCACCTCACACTTCTCCCAGTTGAACTCCATCTGCCACTTCTCAGCCCACTTCTGCATCCTATCAATGTCTCTCTGCAATTTTTGACAATCCTCTACACTATCTACAACACCACCAACCTTTGTGTCATCTGCAAACTTGCCAACCCACCCATCCACCCCCACATCCAGGTCATTAATAAAACTCACGAAAAGTAGAGGTCCCAGAACAGATCCTTGTGGGACACCACTAGTCACAATCCTCCAGTCTGAATGTACTCCCTCCACCACCACCCTCTGCCTTCTGCAGGCAAGCCAATTCTGAATCTACCTGGCCAAACTTCCCTGGATCCCATGTCTTCTAACTTTCTGAATAAGCCTACCATGTGGAACCCTGTCAAATGCCTTACTAAAATCCACATAGATCACATCCACTGCACTACCCTCATCTATATGCCTGGTCACCTCCTCAAAGAACTCTATCAGGCTTGTTAGACACGATCTGCCCTTCACAAAGCCATGCTGACTGTCCCTGATCAGACCATGATTCTCTAAATGCCTATAGATCCTATCACTAAGAATCTTTTCCAACAGCTTTCCCACCACAGACGTAAGGCTCACTGGTCTATAATTACCCGGACTATCCCTACTACCTTTTTTGAACAAAGGGACAACATTCGCCTCCCTCCAATCCTCCGGTACCATTCCCGTGGACAACGAGGACATAAAGATTCTAGCCAGAGGCTCAGCAATCTCTTCTCTCGCCTCGTGCAGCAGCTTGGGGAATATTCCGTCAGGTCCCGGGGACTTATCTGTCCTAATGTATTTTAACAACTCCAACACCTCTTCTCCCTTAATATCAACATGCTCCAGGACATCAACCTCACTCATATTGTCCTCACCATCATCAAGTTCCCTCTCATTCATGAATATCGAAGAGAAATATTCATTGAGGACCTCGCTCACTTCCACAGCCTCCAGGCACATCTTCCCACCTTTATCTCTAATCAGTCCTACCTTCACTCCTGTCATCCTTTTTTTCTTCACATAATTGAAGAATGCCTTGGGGTTTTCCTTTACCCTACTCGCCAAGGCCTTCTCATGCCCCCTTTTCGCTCTTCTCAGCCCCTTCTTAAGCTCCTTTCTTGCTTCCCTATATTCCTCAATAGACCCATCTGATCCTTGCTTCCTAAACCTCATGTATGCTGCCTTCTTCCACCTGACTAGATTTTCCACCTCAGTGAGTGGGTGCCTAAGACTTTTGCACAATACTGTATTTGTCAATGTGGAGCAAAGAGCAAGCTTGTAAATCTGGTGGGAGCAAAGTATGTTGGGAATGGGGATGGTGGAGCGCCACTGGAGGAGTGTGGGACAGGGACAGGCGGCAGAGGAGGAGTACTGGGGGGTGGGGCACTAGTGCAGACACATCCAGCCCTGAGACAGCAGACAAAGTAATTTAATTCCAAACAATTGGTTTATTGATTATTACAGAATGTCTCTCTGGTGCTTCCTGCTCCCTCCCCTCTCCCTTCCACTTTTCCCAACCATGATTCCCCTCTCCCTGCCCCCTTCCCACTCTCAGTCCACTAATTTTTTTTTGTGACAGCATTACAGTGCAATATATAAAATTACTGCAGTACTGCATAAAAGTCTTAGGCACCCTCACTATGTATATGTGCCCAAGACTTTTGAACAGTACTGCACATCAAAACCTAGAGTGAAATGTGTCAGTTACTTCAAATAAACTCAGCGAGAGTTGTACTGGGTGTGCAGCCCACAAGTGTTGTCACACTTTCAGCACCAGCAGAGCATTCTCACAATCACATATCTCTGGGGAAATTGGAGCACCCAGCGGAACCCCACGGAGTCACAGGGAGAACAATACATTCATTATATTCAGTGGTGGGATTTGAACCCCAGTTAGTGATCTCTGGCAGTGTAAAACGATACACTCACTGCTACACTACGATGCCATACCTCAGAGAGTTTTTCTCTAACCCAAAGCCCGAGGTCATTTGTTGCAGTTGTTCTTCTCCAGAGTAGTTGCTGCTGATCTTCCCTTGGGGCACTTGTTATACATTTTTTTGCACAACTTCCAGGTGACGGGTTGGAATTGGAGGGCATAGGATTAAGGTGAGAGGGTTTAAAGGAAGTGTTTTATATGCATATGGAACAAACTGCCAGAGGAAGTATATGAGCCTGATGCATTAACAAATTTCATGACACACGTCAGTGATAGTAAACCTGTTTCTGATTCTGAAGCACTTTTAAAAGATAAAGAGAAAAGAATAAAGATTATTTTCATTTGTTACATGCACATCGAAAGATCAAAAAATACAGTGAAATGTATCATTAGCGTTTGAGTCCAAGCACGTGCTGGAGGCAGCCAGCAAGTGTCACCGCGCTTCTGACGCCAACATAGCATGCCCACAACTTACTATCCATAGCCTATACACTTCCTATGGTAGGGGAGAGGGGTGACCTCCTTGAAACCTATCGAATGGTGAAAGGCCTTGATAGAGTGGATGTGGAGAGGATGTTTCCTATGGTGGGAGAGTCTAAGACCAGAGAACACAGCGGCAGAATACAGAAACATCCCTTTAGAAGGAGGAGAAATTTCTTCAGCCAGAGAGTGGTGAATATGTGGAATTCATTGCCACAGGCAGCTGTGGAGGCCAAGTCTTCAAGTATATTTAAGGCAGAGCGTGATAGATTCTTGATTGGTCAGGGCATGAAGGGATATGGGGAGAAGGCAGGAGATTGAGCCTGAGAGTGTAATGGATCAGCCATGATGAAATGGTGGAGCATACTCGATGGGTCGAATGGCCAAATACTGCTCCACCATTTATGGTTTTTAGAATGTGGGTGGAAACCAGAGCACCCAGAGGAAATCCACGCAGTCACGGGGAAAATGTACAAACTCCTTACAGACATCAGGCAGAGGAAACTCTGTTCCAGCTGCTACCATCCAGAAGACAGTACCGCAGTATAAAAGCCAGGACTGACTTTTCCGGAACAGCTTCTTCCACCAGGACATCAGACTGATTAATTCATGCTGATACAATTATATTTCTATGTTATATTGACTGTCCTATCGTACATACTATTATCAATTATTACAAATTGCACATTGCACATTTGGACAAAGACATAATGTAAAGATTTTTACTCCCCATGTATGTGAAGGATATAAGTAACAAAGTCAATTAAATTCATTTCAATGCCACCATTTTGAAGCATTGCTCCTTGAAGATGTCCTGGATATTACAGAGGCTAGAACCCATGACGTAGCTGACTAAGTTTACAACTCTGCAGCTCGCTTTGATGCTGTGCAGGAGAGCCCCACCATACCAGAGCTATTACATCCACTACGTTACATTGATGGAGGGGAATAAACAGTTGACATTGGGGCCGAGACCCCTCATTGGACTTGTGTCCCAGTAGTCCTGATGAAGGATCTCAGTCCAAAAGGTCGATTGTTTTTCCTTCCCATGGATGTTGTCTCAGCCGCTGAATTCCTCCAGCATTTTGTGTGTGAGTGAGTGAGTGTGTGTGTCTGTGTGTGTTACTCTAGTGAAACTGCATGAACTTAGAAACTCCCCAACCTCACATTTTTGTTAAATAAGACTGTTAAATATCTAATACTTTGAAATCTTCAAAGAATGGATTAACAAGTCAATTCTGCTCTTCTGTGTGTGCAGGAGGTTTACACACAAGATGACAAGAATCCTCTCCATTGTATTAATTTGGGCTGTATCTCCTCTGACTACAAGTATCCAAAGCAACACACACAGAATACTGGAGGCACTCAGCAGGTCAGGCAGTATCCATGGAAATGAATAAACAGTTGACATTTCAGGCCGAGACCCTTCTTCAGGACTGAGAAGGAAGGGCGAAGATGCCAGGATAAAAAGATGGGGGGAGGGGATGGAGGGTAGCTGGAAGGTGATAGGTGAAGCCAGGGGGTGGGAAAGGTAAAGGGCTGGAGGAGAAGGAATCTGATAGGAGGAGAGTGCACTGTAGGAGAAAGGGAAGGGGGAGGGGATCTGGGGAGACTGAGGAATAGAAGAAGAGGGGAGGTGGAGGGAGAAAAAACAAAAAGAGAAATCAATATTCATGAATTCAGGTTGGAGGGTACCCTCTCGGAATACAATCTGTTGCTCCTGCACCCTTGGCATCTTGGCATAAGAGGAAGCCGTGGCACAAGATTGGCAGATTTGAGGCAATTAAAGAACGTCTCTGGCGTGACAAAGTATTTTCTTTTCACCATTCAAGTCAGAAACAGGTTTATTATCATGGAAACAACAGGAATTCAAGCAACACACATCAAAGTTGCTGGTGAACGCAGCAGACCAGGCAGCATCTCTAGGAAGAGGTACAGTCGACGTTTCAGGCCGAGACCCTTCGTCAGGACTAACTGAAGGAAGAGTTAGTAAGAGATTTGAAAGTGGGAGGGGGAGGGGGAGATCTAAAATGATAGGAGAAGACAGGAGGGGGAGGGATGGAGCCAAGAGCTGGACAGTTGATTGGCAAAAGGGATATGAGAGGATCATGGGACAGGAGGTCCAGGGAGAAAGACAAGGCGGGGGTAAAACCCAGAGGATGGGCACGGGGTATAGACAGAGGGACAGAGGGAGAAAAAGGAGAGTGAGAGAACGAATGTGTGTATAAAAATAAATAAGGATGGGGTACGAGGGGGAGGTGGGGCATTAGTGGAAGTTAGAGAAGTCAATGTTCATGCTATCAGGTTGGAGGCTACCCAGACGGAATATAAGGTGTTGTTCCTCCAACCTGAGTGTGGCTTCAACTTTACAGTAGAGGAGGCCGTTGATAGACATATCAGAATGGGAATGGGATGTGGAATTAAAATGTGTGGCCACTGGGAGATCCTGCTTTCTTTGGCGGACAGAGCGTAGGTGTTCAGCAAAGCGGTCTCCCAGTCTGCGTCGGGTCTCGCCAATATATAGAAGGCCACATCGGGAGCACCGGACGCAGTATATCACCCCAGCCGACTCACAGGTGAAGTGTCGCCTCACCTGGAAGGACTGTCTGGGGCCCTGAATGGTGGTAAGGGAGGAAGTGTAAGGGCATGTGTAGCACTTGTTCCGCTTACAAGGATAAGTGTCAGGAGGGAGATCAGTGGGGAGGGATGGGGGGGACAAATGGACAAGGGAGTCGCGTAGGCAGCGATCCCTGTGGAAAGCGGGGAGGGGGGGGAGGGAAAGATGTGCTTAGTGGTGGGATCCCATTGGAGGTGGCGGAAGTTACAGAGAATAATATGTTGGACCTGGAGGCTGGTGGGATGGTAGGTGAGGACCAGGGGAACCCTATTCCTAGTGGGGTGGCGGGAGGATGGAGTGAGAGCAGATGTACATGAAATGGGGGAGATGCGTTTGAGAGCAGAGTTGATAGTGGAGGAAGGGAAGCCGCTTTCTTTAAAAAAGGACATCTCCCTCATCCTGGAATGAAAAGCCTCATCCTGAGAGCAGATGCGGAGAGACAAGATCCTGAGAGACAAGGGTAGGAAGAGTGATGAGGGACTCCAATGTGAGTTCGGGGAGTTAGGTTCCCAGGACCTCCAGGTTTGTGATCTCAGGATTGCTATTTGTGCCACGTGCTAGTGAGGCCAGAAATATGAAGATTATTATCATGGATCTGTTTCTAACCATTCCATTTACTAGCAGAGAATGTACACAGTATGCGACCTGAAATAATTGTCTTCGCAGACATCATGACAAACAGAAGGACCTACAGTGATCTGTACATCATTGATTACCTATCATGAAAGCTGGTGTTTTGTGGCAGCAGTACAGTACAATACAGGCGGTCACACCCAAAGTGCAAGGACACTTGAAACCAGGAAACGGTGAGGAAGGGAAAAGGGTTAACCAGTCAGTACAGAGTACCCCTGTGGTCACCCCTACCTCACCCCCTCTGTCAAGGGGAGGATCTCTGGCACTGTGACTCAGGAGGAAATGGGGAGAAGAGGCGAGCTGTGGTAATAGAGGTTTTGTTACTTAGGGGAATGGACAGGAGCTTCTGTGGACAAGAACGAGATTCCCAGATGGTTTGTTGCCTCCTGGGTGCCATTGTCCAGGATACCTTGGATCGAGTCCTCAGCATTCTCAGGAGAGTGAACAGCCTGAGGTTATGGTTCATGTAGGTGCCAATGACAAGGGTAGGAAGAGTGATGAGGGTCTCCAAAGTGAGTTCAGGGAGTTAGGTTCCCAGGACCTCCAGGTTTGTGATCTCAGGATTGCTATTTGTGCCACGTGCTAGTGAGGCCAGAAATATGAAGATTATACACATGGTTCAGGAGTTGCTCTAGGAGGAAGGACATCAGATTTTTGGATCATTGGGCTCTCTTTCAGGGAAGGTGGGACCTGTACAGATGAGGCAATTTGCACCTGAATTGGAAGGGGACTAATATCCTAGTGGGAAGGTTTGCTGTGGAGAGTGGAGGAGGGGGTGGAACTAGAGTTACAGGGAGATGAGAACCAGAATGCCAGAGCAGATAGTGGAGAGGTTGTGGCAAGAGATGTCGTTAAGTCCTCAAAGTCAGGAATCAAAAGGTTGAGCATGGTGTGACTAATGTCCTGAGCTGCATGTACAGTATTTCAGTGCAAGTAGTATTGTAGGAAAGCCCAGGGCATGAATCAACATGTGAAATTATGATATTGTAGCCATTAGTGAGACTTGGATTTAGGAGGGGCAGGACTGGCAGATCAATATTCTGGGGTTCCGTTGTTTCAGACATGACAGAGCAAGAGGGATTAAAGGAGGTGGGTGTTACTAGTCAGGGAAAATGTCACGGCAGTGCTCAGTTCAGGACAGGCTGGAGGACTCAACTAGTGAGGTTTTATGGGCTGAATTGAGGAATAAGAAAGATATGACCATGTTATTGGGCCATATGAAAGACCACCCAACAGTCTATGGGATTGAGAGGAACAAATTTGTTGAGAGATTGTAGACTGTTGTAAGAAACATACAGTTGTAATAGTAGGTGATTTTAACTTTCTACATTTTGACTGGGAATCCCAGGTTGTAAAAGCACTAGATAAAGTTTGTTAAATGTGTTCAGGAAAGTTTTGTTAAACAGGAAGTAGAAGTCCCAATGAGCAAATTTATGATACTTGCTCTGCTATTGGGAAATGAGACAGGCAGGTGACAGGTGTTTGTGTCGGGAAACACTTTGCACCCAGTGATCACAATGCCATTAGTTTCAAAGTAATTATGGAAAAAGCTAGGTCTGGTCCTCAGTTTGAGATTCTAAATTGGAGAAAGGCCAATTCTGATGGTATCTGAAAGGATCTGGCAAGTGTGGGTTGGGACAGGCTGCTTTTGGTCAAAGGTGTACTTGTTAAGTGGGAGGCTTTCAAGAGAGAAATTTTGAGAGTACGCAGCTTGTATGTGCCTGTGAGAATAAAAAGTAAAGATAATAGGTTTAGGGAACCTTGGCTTTCAAGAGATATTGAGGCCCTGGTTAAGAAAAAAGGTGTGTAGCAGGTATAGGCAGGTAGAAACAAATGGGTGCTTATGGAGTATAAGAAATGCAAGGGAAAAATTAATTCTATTTATTTATGTTTATTTATTGAGGTAGAGTGTGGAATAGGCCTTTCTGGCCCTTTGGGCCTGCTGCCCAGCAATCTGTTGATTTAACCCTAGCCTAATCATGGGACAATTTACAATGACCTATTAACCTAGCAACCAGTAGGTCTTTGGAATGGGGGGGAGGAACCAGAGCAACCACACAGTCACAGGGGAGAATGTACAAACTCCTTACAGTCAGTGGTGGGAATTGAATCTGGATCACCGATAATATAAAGCTTTGAGCTAACCACTATGCTACTTGTCACCCCAGACAGAATATAAGGTGTTGCTCCTCCACCTGAGGGTGACCTCACCTTGCTTGAATCAGTTTTCAGTATAAAGGAGGAACACAAGGCAAGTTCTTAGTTCAAGATATTTGGTTACAGTTAGACTTGGTTCCCTGCTGCCATGCTGTACTGTAAAACTGTTATGAACGTTTAATAAAATTGATGTAGCCACAAGATCTGCATCTCATTCTTGACTTCCTGAGAACCTGCTGAACAATACCTTCTCCAGATCCACCAGATTGTCTGTCCAGACAAATCCTGCCTAATGTAATGGTTTTTCTGTAGAAGCAGTGTTTGGGTTATGGTTAGAGATAACGGGTGTTTTGGAAGGTGAGCCGTCCAATGACGGGAGTGTGTTTTCATGCCGTGTGCCTGACACCGGGGTGATCTGGGTCTTTTCTTCGGGGGGAGATGAAGATGGAGTGGGACCATGATCTGACAAAGGCTGGGGACACTGGAGGAGGATCGGTGAAGGAGGAAACAGTGAGCTACAACTTGTGCTTGTTAGACTGCTTCATTAAAATGGGTCCTTTTCTTTTTCTGCTTTTTCTTCACTAACCCTGTAGTCAGATTAAGAATCATAAAGCTAAATTGTTTAATTCTATGCAGTGCACTGTCTGTTATTTCCTGGTACTGATTTGTAACAGGGGAACGAATCACACAGCATCCACACAGACAGGGGGATTCGGGGTGGATTCGCATCTGAACCTCACCCGTTTGGTGGAGCCAGAGATTGTCTTCCCTAGACTGACGCAACAGACAGACAAATTACTTTGGTTCTGTCTTCACTAAGGAGGACATAAATAATCTTCCAGAAATAGTAGGGGACAGAGGGTCCAGTGAGATGGAGGAACTGAGTGAAATACATGTTAGTAGGGAAGTGGTGTTAGGTAAATTGAAGGGATTGAAGGCAGATAAATCCCCAGGGCCAGATGGTCTGCATCCTAGAGTGCTTAAGGATGTAGCCCAAGAAATAGTGGATGCATTAGTGATAATTTTTCAAAACTCGTTAGATTCTGGACTAGTTCCTGAGGATTGGAGAGTGGCTAATGTAACCCCACTTTTTAAAAAAGGAGGGAGAGAGAAACCGGGGAATTATAGGCCGGTTAGTCTAACATCGGTGGTGGGGAAACTGCTGGAGTCAGTTATCAAGGATGTGATAACAGCACATTTGGAAAGCGGTGAAATGATCGGACAAAGTCAGCATGGATTTGTGAAAGGAAAATCATGTCTGACGTATCTCATAGAATTTTTTGAGGATGTAACTAGTAGAGTGGATAGGGGAGAACCAGTGGATGTGGTATATTTGGATTTTCAAAAGGCTTTTGACAAGGTCCCACACAGGAGATTAGTGTGCAAACTTAAAGCACACGGTATTGGGGGTAAGGTATTGGTGTGGGTGGAGAATTGGTTAGCAGACAGGAAGCAAAGAGTGGGAATAAACGGGACCTTTTCAGAATGGCAGGCGGTGACTAGTGGGGTACCGCAAGGCTCAGTGCTGGGACCCCAGTTGTTTACAATATATATTAATGACTTGGATGAGGGAATTAAATGCAGCATCTCCAAGTTTGCGGATGACACGAAGCTGGGTGGCGGTGTTAGCAGTGAGGAGGATGCTAAGAGGATGCAGGGTGACTTGGATAGGTTGGGTGAGTGTGCAAACTCATGGCAGATGCAATTTAATGTGGATAAATGTGAAGTTATCCACTTTGGTGGCAAAAATAGGAAAACAGATTATTATCTGAATGGTGGCCGATTAGGAAAAGGGGAGGTGCAACGAGACCTGGGTGTCATTATACACCAGTCATTGAAAGTGGGCATGCAGGTACAGCAGGCGGTGAAAAAGGCGAACGGTATGCTGGCATTTATAGCGAGAGGATTCGAGTACAGGAGCAGGGAGGTACTACTGCAGTTGTACAAGGCCTTGGTGAGACCACACCTGGAGTATTGTGTGCAGTTTTGGTCCCCTAATCTGAGGAAAGACATCTTTGCCATAGAGGGAGTACAAAGAAGGTTCACCAGATTGATTCCTGGGATGGCAGGTCTTTCATATGATGAAAGACTGGATGAACTGGGCTTGTACTCGTTGGAATTTAGAAGATTGAGGGGGGATCTGATTGAAACGTATAAGATCCTAAAGGGATTGGACAGGCTGGATGCGGGAAGATTGTTCCCGATGTTGGGGAGGTCCAGAACGAGGGGTCACAGTTTGAGGATAGAGGGGAAGCCTTTTAGGACCGAGATTAGGAAAAACTTCTTCACACAGAGAGTGGTGAATCTGTGGAATTCTCTGCCACAGCAAACTGTTGAGGCCGGTTCATTAGCTGTGTTTAAGAGGAAGTTAGATATGGCCCTTGTGGCTACAGGGGTCAGGGGGTATGGAGGGAAGGCTGGGTTCTGAGTTGGATGATCAGCCATGATCATAATAAATGGCGGTGCAGGCTCGAAGGGCCGAATGGCCTACTCCTGCACCTATTTTCTATGTTTCTATGTTTCTATATATATATATATACATACATATACATACACACACACACACACACACATATATATACACATACATATACATGTACACACACACATATATATACACACACACATATATATACACACACATATATACACACACACATATATATATACACACACACATATATATACACACACATATATACACACACACATATATATACACACACACATATATTCACACACACACATATATATATATATGTTATATACTGTTACGTACCCCGTAACTGAGTTGCCAAACCAGCAGAAATGGACCACTTAGTTGGAGTCTGGATTACTGGAACTAAGAAAGTTTTATTAAAGAAATAAGTAACACAGTACTCTAATAGTAAGGATATAAATGCAACAGGTTAGCAATGATAAAACACACATGTACATAGAACTAGGATAATAGGATCAATCAAGCTCTATCGCAGTCTAGGGGTAAAATAATCAGTCTCAAGTGACGCAGAGTTCAGTTCAGTTTAGTTCAGTTCGCAGTAATCACTGTTGTGCCATTGGGGAGAGAGAGAGAGAGAGTGGATGGTGATATTCAAATCGGATTCCAAGAGACCTTTGGTATTCCTCGCAGTTAGCTTTCGGGCGAGCCCTTTGTAATATCTTCTGAGGTCACCGACTGTGACCCCTCCGTTCCGGATACGATCGTTCTTCTGCGGTGAACCCGGCACCCAGGCAAGGGCGAACATACACACCAGGTTCCCGCCGATCGTACCTTTCCACCCTGTGCGTCTATGGTCGGTCCCGCGACCAGACCTCCAAAACTTCCACCAACTTGTGGGGGGGGGCACAACGCACTTCCAGGGTCTCGTTATCTCATGGTGTCGTGGTGTGTCCCTTGCCTTAGCGAACCTGTTCCTTTTATCCCCCTGCTGGGGTATCGCCTGTCCATCAAACTTCAAACAGTTCAGGTTCAAAGCAATCGGTCTGACAACACTCAGAACTGTGTCTCTTTTCGTTAATCTCTCTCGTCTCCCATATTAGCATTTTGAATGTTCCCCCATTGTCCCTCTTATCGGCATCAATCTTCTGATAACTTGGTCTTTTGTCACAATACACACACACATATATATACATATATTTACACACACACACAGATATATCATACATACAAACGTTTGTTTATATAAATCTGTCTGATGCCTCCATCAATCAAGAGTTGACCATGGATGTTGTGTCCTAGCTGTCTAGATACGCAAGCCTGGGCAGTACGATATGGAGAGCAAGCTACTGCCCGTGTAGCCAGCTCCTCTTCTCCATGCATCTGATAAACCCAAAGCAATGGCAGAGACCAATATAGTTTGGTACCAACAGCGTTGCAGGAGTTACCAGTCAGCATTGAACTCAATGTAGGACTGCCTTAGGGACTCCAGCTCTGGATTGTCACTCTGGGTTTACTCCCGAAACCTTCCCTATGAGTGGGTATAGCCACAAGGCCGCGAAGGTTTGAGATCAGATTTCGTTCTGCTAGATGAGCTGCCAATCGCTGCTGATGAGCTCCATTTGCCTAAAGTGACTGGTTTTAAAGTACCAACAACCCACCTTTGCCCCTTCTTCATCAGTAGAAATGTTTCTACTGGGCTTAGTAGCGAAACCACACGTGAAGGCCAGGAGCTGGTGTGACGACAAACCAAGTTATCAGAAGATTGATACCGATGAGAGAGATAAGGGAGACAATGGAGAAGCGTTCAAAATGTTAATGAGAGAGGAGAGAGATAACGGAAAAGAAACACAATTAAGAGTATTGACAGACCAGTTGCTTTGAACCTGAACTGTTTGAAGTTCGATGGACAGGCAATACCCCGGCAGGGGGATAAAAAGAACAGGTTCGCTAAGGCACGACACACACCATGAGATCACCGAGATAATGAGACCCTGGAAGAGCAGTGTGCCCCCCACAAGTTGGTGGGAGTTTGGAGGTCTGGTCACGGGAACCGACCATAGACGCACAGGGTGAAAAGGTACGATCGGCGGGAACCTGGTGTGTGTCCGCCCTTGCCTGGGTGCTGGGTTCACCACGGAAGAACTGTCATATCCGGAACGGAGGGGTCACAGTCGGTGACCACAGAAGACATTACAAGGGTTCGCCCGAAAGCTAACTGCAAAGAACATCAAAGGTTTGTCTGAATCAGATTTGCATATTATCTCTCTCTCTCTCCAACGGCACAACAGCGATTACTGCGAACTGTACTCAGCTGAACTGAACTCTGCGTCACTTGAGACTGATCATTTACCCCTAGACTGCGATAGAGCTTGGTTGATTCCTATTACCCTAGTTCTGTGTACATGTGTGTTTTATCATTGCTAACCTGTTGCATTTATATCCTACGATTAGAATACTGCGTTGCTTATTTCTTTAATAAAACTTTATTAGTTTCTGTTAACCAGACTCCAACTAAGTGGTCCATTTCTGCTGGTTTGGCAACCCAGTTACAGGGTACGTAACACTGGACGTGGTTGTCAGAGGCCATTTGAGGCATATGCCATTGGGAGCATTTAATAGGTATTGGGAGCTTGTCTCCATTACCACCCCAGCTGTAACAACCTTAAGAAACATTATACTGTATATACATAAATGTATGTATGTCAGATTGGTAGCTGTGATGTGTCTAGTGTGGTGGTGTCATGGGTAGAGCTTGTTGCTCTCACTTTCAGCTTCCACCTCTGGCTAGCAGTCTTACAAAAAGGAACACTGAGTGTGTAAGTCTCCCCCTGCCAGTACATAGCCTCTCCAACAGCAAGCCTCATGTAGTGCCTCCTCACTGGTGACACACAGAAACTGAACTCCTTTCGGACTCAGGCTGAGCTACAGAGGACGGGGAGGAGGTCTGGCCCCTGCAAACATAGCACACAGGCCCACTGGTGTGTGGACACACCCTGGTGCTCGGGAACCAGATTCCCAGCTATGGGAACATAGCCTCACTGACTGTGGGCAGCCTTGGGAGAGACAAAGGCTACAGGATTAAACCCAGACAGCTATCTTTTTACGATGCATGTCAATGATTTGAAATACTGTATTAATGGATTTGTGGCTAAACTTGTAATGATACAAAGATAGGTGGAGGAGCGGGTAGTGTTGAGGAAACAGAGAGCCTGCAGAGAGACTTAGGTAGTTTAGAGGAATGGGCAGAGAAGTAGCAAATGAAATACAATGCTTTAAAGTGTATGGTCATGCACTTTGGTAGAAGAAATAAACAGGCAGACTATTATTTAGATGGGGAGAGATTCCAAAATGCAGAGATACAAAGAGACTTGGGAGTCCTTGTGCAAGATACTCTAAAGGTTAACCTCCAGGTTGAGTCGGTTGTAAAGAAGGCGAATGAAATGTTGGTATTCATTTCTAGAGGTATAGAATACAAGAGCAGGGATGTGATGTTGAGGCTCTATAAGGCACTCGTGAGACCAAACATGGAGTATTGTGTGCAGTTTTGGGCTCCTTATTTTAGAAAGGATATACTGACATTGGAGAGAGTTCAGAGAAGATTCACTAGAATGATCCCAGGAATGAATCAGAATCAGGTTTATTATCACTGGCGTGTGGCATGAAATTTGTTACTTAGCAGTAGCAGTTCAATGCAATACATAATCTAGCAGAGGGAGAGAAAAAAATAATAATAAATAAAACATAATAATAAATAAGTAAATCAATTACGTATACTGTATTGAATATATTAAAAAATGTGCAAAAACAGAAATACTGTATATTAAAAAATGTGAGGTAGTGTCCAAAGCTTCAATGAAAGAGTTACCATATGAGGAGTGTCTGGCAACTCTTGGGCTGTACTCCCTGGAGTTCAGGAGAATGAAGGGGCATCTCATAGAAACATTCCTAATGTTAAAAGGTCTGAACAGATTATTTCCCATGGTAAGGGATTCTAGGACAAGAGGGCATGACTTCAGGATGGAAGGACGTCCTTTTAGAACTGAGATGCGGAGAAATTACTTTAGTCAGAGGATGGTAAATCTGTGGAATTTGTTGCCATGAGTGGCTGTGGAGACCAAGTCACTGGGTGTATTTAAGGCAGAGACAGATGGGTTCTTGATTAGCCATGGCAACAAAGGGTATGGGGTGAAAGCAGGGGAGTGGGGATGACTAGAAGAATTGGATCAGCCCATGGTTGAATGGCGGAGCAGACTCGATGGGCCGAATGGCGTATACACACACAGACATGCTCATTTTCCAAGGTTGTCAAGTCAAGGGGTGGTAGCTCCCACTACCTAAAAGTGCTCCTCATAGCGTGCCCCTCAAATACCCTCTGACAACCAAGTCCAACTCCTGGCCTTCTCGTGTGGCTTAGCCTCTAAGCCGGTGGAACTGTTTCTACTGACAGGAGAAGGGGCGAAGGTGGGTCCTGGTGCCTTAAAACCAGTGCTTCGGGTAGATGGAGCTCGTCAGCCTGGGAAGACAGTCCATCTAAGAGAGGGAAAACTCTGATTTCAAACCTCCGCTGCCTTGAGGCCATACCCACTTATAGGAAGGGCTTTGGGAGTAAACCCTGAGGACAATTCCAGAGCTGGAGTCCCTAAGGCAGTCCGACGTTGCTTTCAACCTCACTCTGGCAACTCCTGCGACGTCACTGGTGCCAAGCTGTATCAGCCCTTGCCCTTCCCTTGGACAACATCGGTGGCGTGGAGAGGGGAGACTTGCCGCATGGGCAACTGCTGGTCTTCCATACAACCTTGCCCAGGCCTGCGCCCTAGAAAGACTGAAGCAAGACTTCCCAGGCGCAAATCCATGGTTTCGCGAGACTAACGGATGTCATCCCTATATACATATATATATATACACACATATATACATACGTATATACACAGATACAGAAGTATATATATATATAACTAGGGTACCTAAGACTTTTGCACAATACTGTAGTAACCTTCTGACGCAAAGGGTGAGTCACCTGAAAAAGGGCCTCGGAAGGAAAGTCAACTGTTTATTCATTTTTAGTTGCCGAGTTCCTCCAGCATTTTGTGCATGCTTGAGAGATCAAGTGTTTCTCTTCAGTATATAAGAGATTCATTAAAGAGTCTGATAAAGCTGGATGGACACCACCCTCGAATAGTCAGCAGGGCTTTGTCAAGGGCAGGTCATGCATTACGAGCCTGATTAAATTTTTTGAGGATGTGACTACACACATTGATGAAGGAAGAGCAGTAGATGTAGTGTATATGGATTTCAGCAAGGCACCTGATAAGGTACCCCATGCAAGGCTTATTGAGAAAGTAAGAAGGCATGGGATCGAAGGGGACATTGCTTTGTGGATCCAGAATTGGCTTGCCCACAGAAGGCAAAGAGTGGTGGTAGACAGGTCATATTCTGCATGGATGTTGGTGACCAGTGGTGTGCCTCAGGGATTAGTTCTGGGACCCTTACTCTTCGTGATTTTTATAAATGACCTGGATGAGGAAGTGGAGGGATGGGTTAGTAAGGTTGCTGATGACACAAAGGTTGGGGTGTTGTGGATAGCGTGGAGGGCTGTCAGAGATTGATAGGATACAAAACTGGGCTGAGAAGTGGCAGATGGAGTTCAACCCAGTAAAGTGTGAGGTGGTTCATTTTGGTAGGTCAAATATGATGGCAGAATATAGTATTAATGGTAAGACTCTTAGCAGTGTGGAGGATCAGAGGGATCTTGGGGTCCGAGTCCATAGGACACTCATAGCTGCTGCTCAGGTTGACTCTGTGGTAAGAAGGCGTACGGAGTATTAGCCTTCATCAATCGTGGAATTGAATTTAGGAGCCGCGAGGTAATGAAGCAGCTATATAGGACCCTGGTCAGACCCCACTTGGAGTACTGTGCTCAGTTCTGGGCGCCTCACTACAGGAAGGATGTGGAAAGGGTGTAGAGGAGATTTACAAGGATGTTGCCTGGATTGGGGAGCATGCCTTATGAGAATAGGTTGAGTGAACTCAGCCTTTTCTCCTTGGAGTGACGGAGGATGAGAAGTGACCTGATAGAGGGGTATAAGATGTTGAGAGGCATTGATTTTCCCAGGGCTGAAATGGCTGCCGCAAGAGGGCACAGGTTTAAGGTGCTGGGGGGTAGGTACAAAGGAGATGTCAGGGGTAGGTTTTTTACTCAGAGAGTGGTGAGTGCGTGGAATGGGCTGCCGGCAACGGTGGTGGAGGCAGATACGATAGGGTCTTTTAAGAGACTTTTGGATAGACACACATGGAACTTAGAAAAATAGAGGGCTATGGGGAAGTCTAGTAATTTCTAAGGTAGGGGCATGTTCGGCACAACTTTGTGGGCCGAAGGGCCTATATTGTGCTGTAGGTTTTCTATGCTTCTAAAACTTTTTAAAACATATTCTGCCCACGGGACGGGGGAGAAAAATGACTGGGTTGGTGGGGGTCCTTGATTATCAACGAGGTTAGAGAGCCCAGACGAAGGGTTGTTGTATTGTTCCTTTCCGACCCTATCCTATGTAGTTGTGACTGTGGTCTCCTAACAGCAACCCCCGTGGAGGACCCAGCAAGCCGCTCAGTTGAAGGGTGAACAAGAAGTGGGGGAGCATTCTGAACGACGCCTGCGGACACGATACCTTTTTAATTCAGGAGACACAAACTAGAATCCGGAGCAACACCTAATCTGCTGGAGGCTCCAACAACGTCCGTGGAAGGAAAGGAAAGGAATTGCCAATTTGAAGCACTAATGCAGGATTTCGACTCGAAACGTCACCAGTTCCTTTCCTCCACCCCCTCCTTACGCGACGCGCCGAGTTCCGGTCGTTCCCCTTTTATTTCTGCTCTTTAGAGGGCGCAGGCACTTTGCGGCAGCGTTCTCCTTTCTTTGGGAAAAGGGACGCCCACTGAACCTTCACCGGCGATCAGATGGTCCCGGGATTGGATAAGGGTGACAGAAAAGAGAGAGTATGTGTAAACGTTACAGAAGGCTCGCCTCCCTGCTGAGGTGGACGTGCGGAAGCCCGAAGCATCCACGGTTTCTGTAGAGTACGACTGAGGTTGTGGAGGCGCTTCTGCCAATAGACCGGCGAGACCAGAGACTTGCAGAAACGTGATCTCTCACGGGGTTTTGTTACGGTACTGCCCCCTCCCTTTTCTTAAAATGCCGATCAAGGACGTAACATCCTCCTGAACGGCGGGCATTTAACTGCAAGGTTGTACGTAAAGGAGCTTTCCCCAGTTGGTACTTGGAAGTCTACTCGCCACTTCCACAGTTTCACAGTCCGGTAGCATCAAGGAATCGGGAGCCCGAAGCAAAGCAGGTACGTTCCCGTCAAAATGATCCCCGGAAAGTCAAACGGAAACTTTCCCTGCCTGGCTCTCTCATGTGGCCGGAGCTGGCGTGTTATACAGAGAAATGACCCGCACCAGGAGCCGGGGTATAACTTTCTCAGCGTCCTAGGGCTCTGATTCTATTAAGCAATATTGGAAACAGGTCGATACTGAAATGTTATGTGTTTGGCTTCCTTTAGGATTTATGCAGACTGAGATTCACAGAATACAACGTGGCAATTTTTAAACTTAAGTTTGTGGTTTCCCCTTTCATCTCAGTTTCTGGTTTTATTTAAGAAAGTATGTTTATTTTGTGAAGTCCTGATTTAACAAGACCACAATTAATTCCATCCCCTCAACTTCCTGCTGGTGCTGCAAGAAGTTTTCACGGTCTCCCTGTGACAGTGTAGGTTTCCTCGCGAGGCTCTGGTTTCCTCCCATGGTTTCCTGTCGGTGGGTAGGTGAATTGACCATTGTAAACTGTCCTGTGATTAGGCGAGGGTTAAATCTGGGGATTACTGTGCACTGCTGCTGGAAAGGTCTGTTTGGCACTGTATCTCAATGAACAAATGTTTGTTTAAGTGTGGGCTTACAGTCTTTTTCTGGCTGTATATGATTTTACAACTGTTTGAATCCACCTGTCTGCGATAGAGTCACAGAATACTTCAGCACAGGAACAAGCCCTTCAGCCCATCTAGCCTGTACCAAACTATTAGTCTGTCTAGTCCCATCTAACACCTCGACCATAGGCCTCTGTGATGTTACTGCAAATCTTTTTTTTTTGGTTGCATCTCACTGTATTTGTGCACATGACAATAATCTTGAATGTCCCTTTCCCCTCAACCCATACCCCCCCACTTATCTCCCGGATCTGTTCTCTTGATTCATTCCCTCACTCCCAGCTCCATCATCTCACCTCAATCTGCTCAACCCCCGTCACTTCAATCCATTCCCCTCCTCAGGCCTCTGTCGCCTTGATTTATCATCCATATCTATCTCTCTCAAGCTCTCTCACGCTCACGGGCCTCTGCTCCCTTGAAGCTTCCCCTCCCCTTGAAGTTGCCACTCCCCTCTCCACACTCTGTCCCTTCAGTCCATTTCCCCTCTGCCCAACTCTGTCGCCCTGCCTCCTTCTATTCCCCCACTACGTCTCCTCACTCCACACTCTGTCCCTTCAGTCCATTTCCCTGCCGCCCAGCTCTGTCGTCCTGCCTCCTTCTATTCCCCCACTACGTCTCCTCACTCCACACTCTGTTCCCTCATGCTCTTCTTCAGACCTGTTCTCCAAACAATCACCAGTTCTGGGAAACTGTCCAATTAAAGGGAGAGGTAATTAAAACATGTTCAAATCTGAAAATCTTTAGACTAACGTGGAGTATTGTGTTCAGTTTCTTTATAGGAAAGGTGGGGAACCTTTAGACAGGTTGAGGAGGATATTTACCAGGATGCTGTCTGGATTGGAGAGCATGTCTCATCGGGGGGGACAGGTTGCGGCAGCTGGGGCTTTTCTGTTTGAAGTCACAGAGGACGAGAGGTGAATTGATAGAAGCCTAAGGTGCATTGATAGAGGGCCAAAATAGCTAATACAACAGGGCATAATTTTAAGGGAAGTGTCAGGGGGAGGATGTCAAAGGCAGGACTTTTTTTTTACACGGAGAGTGGTGAGTACATGGAAAACTCTGCCTGGGTTCAGATGGTTCAATTTAATATCAAAGAATGTGTGCACTATGCAGCCTGAAATTCTTACTCTTCACAGACATCCACAAAACAAAAAAAACCAGAATGAATGATAGAAACATCAGAACCCCGAAGCCCCCACTCACCCCTCCCACTCTCAAGAAGTAGCAGAAGCATCGACCCTCCCCCTCCCCCCACTTGTGCCAACAGAAACACTAACCCTCATGCCCCCACCACACAAACAACAGCAAAAACCCCCGAAAGAGGTCGAGAGTCCATCAAAAACTCCAGGCCATAACCCAACAATTCGGTATCTCAGACAGGCTGTGTCGACCCATCACTGTTCCAGTGTTAAAACTGGGTTGGGGTAAAGGCAGATAAATTAGGGACGTTTAAGAGACTTATGGATGAAATAAAAAAGGGGAGAGAAGGGTTAGATTAACAGCCTGCCCAACGGGCCTGTTCTGTTCTGTGCTCCAAGGTACTGGGTCTATATCAGGATCCAGGTCAGATGAAGATTATCAAACCAAAAATGGTAACTTGTCTGTTTACTCTGACAGATGCTGCGCAACCTGCTGAGTTCCTCCACTCAGCGCTTGTCCACATGCCAGCATCTTCAGTTTCTTGTGTCCCTGAAATAAAATGTTGCTGACCTGCTGAGTTCAGTTGTTTCACACTACTGGGGAAAGCTGTAAAACTGCCAGTTTGTTAACGACTTGGCCAGCTGAGCCTTTTTGTTTTTGGGTATCGCTGGCTTCCGGGTAGATATACATCCGTGTAGCAGGTCTCCAGCCAGCACTGTTCTGTATTGTGATTACCGGGAGTCAGATTTGCAATTTGCATTGGATTAAATGTCAGCTTTCCTCTAGGGGCATGGTTTTAATGTCGTCGCAAGCCAGTAGATTGCAGTGTTTAGGAATGAGAGTCTGAGGCATACATAACAAAAAACATACAGAATCCTGGAGGAACTCAGCAGGTCAGGCAGTATCTATGGAAATGAATAAACAGTCGATGTTTTGGGCCAAGACCATCAGGACCGGGGGTAAAAAAGGTGTGTTGTTCACTATTCGCTGTGACCTTCCCTTCTCTGAGGTAGAACATTCTGTCCTCAGTAAGGGCCTCACCTTTTTCTCCCTGCACCCGCGCCTCAGTGAGTTCCGGGCCCACCATGATGCTGAGCTCTTCTCCCGTTGCTCTGTCTCCGTGCTGCTACTTAGGCAAGGACTCAAATCCCACACCGCTAACCCCTTCTCCCATCTTCAACCCACCTCCCCTGCTTGGCCACCCTGCTCTGGATCTTTTATTGCTAACTGCTGATGAGACATCAACAGTCTTGATTTACAACTCCTCTCTCCAATACAATCCTCACTCCCTCATCTTTTTTTTCCACTCTTGATGAAGGATCTTGGCCTGAAATGCCGTCTAAAGATTCTCTTGTGTTTGGATATATAAGAAACTTGATGGCCAGGGATGTGAGATTGGATGGGAAAGTAGTATGTTTCCAAGCCACTATTCTGACATGCATCGATCCCAGTGCTGGAGCAGAACACACTCATTTGGATGAGAGCAGGAGAAATTATTGGAGGAGGATGTCAACCATTCAGTCCTTCGAACCTGTTCTCTTATGCAGCGAGATTCCACATTTCTCGTATTCCTTCATTTCTCTGATGTGCAGAAATCTATCAGTGTCTAGGTGTGCACAGCCCTTTGCAGGAGTTAATTGCAAAGGTTTACCATCATCTCAAGGGCAAATAGAAATCTGCTGTACAAATACAGTCTGTCTGGTATCTAAATAGTTTTACAGGACAAGAATTAAATGCACACTACGTCATACGTTAGTACAACGCCTTACACGGGTTACACGGGTGACCCGGGTTCAATTCCCATCGCACGGTAGTGTAGTGGTCAGCACAACGCTTTACAGTACCAGTGACCCGGGTTCAATTCCCATCACACGGTAGTGTAATGGTTAGCACAACACTTTACAGTACCAGTGACCCGGGTTCAATTCCCATCGCACGGTAGTGTAATGGTTAGCACAACACTTTACAGTACCAGTGACCCGGGTTCAATTCCCATCGCACGGTAGTGTAGTGGTCAGCACAACACTTTACAGTACCAGTGACCCGGGTTCAATTCCCATCGCACGGTAGTGTAGTGGTTAGCACAACACTTTACAGTACCAGTGACCCGGGTTCAATTCCCATCGCACGGTAGTGTAGTGGTTAGCACAACACTTTACAGTACCAGTGACCCGGGTTCAATTCCCATCACACGGTAGTGTAGTGGTTAGCACAACGCTTTACAGCACAGTGATCCAGTTCAATACTTGCATGCTACCTGTAAGGAGATTGTATGTTCTCCCCATGACCACGTGGTGTTTCCTCCGGGTCTGGACCAGGATCACCCATGTCATCCAACGTGGCTCATAACGAATGAATGGGATGGGCAGATAGCAAGAGTGATGGGAGGAGGACCAGTGGAAATAAGATAAGGGGTCTAAATCTAGTTGTTTAAAAATATTTTTAGAGACATTATTTTACTGCTGATGAGGAGGCAGGATCCAGGATGCTGCCTGAATTAGAGAGCATGTCTTGTAGCCCTGTACAAGACAAGAGCCAGAGACTTTCTTTCAGGGTGGACATGGCTCATATAAGAGGGCATGGTTTTAAGGTGATTGGGGGAAGGTATATGGGAGATGTCAGAGATGGGGCAGCATGCTAGTGTAGTGGTTAGCACAATGCTTTACAGTACCATATAACCATATAACAATTACAGCACAGAAACAGGCCATCTCGGCCCTTCTAGTCCGTGCCGAACTCTTACTCTCACCTAGTCCCACCGACCTGCACTCAGCCCATAACCCTCCATTCCTTTCCTGTCCATATATCTATCCAATTTAACCTTAAACAACAACATTGAACCGGCCTCAACCACTTCTGCTGGAAGCTCGTTCCACACAGCTACCACTCTCTGAGTAAAGAAGTTCCCCCTCATGTTACCCCTAAACTTTTGCCCTTTAACTCTCAACTCATGTCCTCTTGTTTGAATCTCCCCCATTCTCAATGGAAAAAGCCTATCCACGTCAACTCTATCAATTCCCCTCGTAGTTTTAACACCTCTATCAAGTCCCCCCTCAACATTCTATGCTCCAAAGAATAAAGACCTAACTTGTTCAACCTTTCTCTGTAACTTGGGAGATGAAACCCAGGCAACATTTTAGTAAACCTCTTCTGTACTGTCTCAATTTTATTGACATCTCTCCTATAACTCAGTGACCAGAACTGTACACAATACTGCAAATTTGGCCTCACCAATGCCTTATACAATCTCAACATTACATCCCAACTCCTATACGCAATGCTCTGATTAATAAAGGCTAGCATACCAAAAGCTTTCTTCACCACCCTATCCACATGAGATTCCACCTTCAGGGAACTATGCACCATTATTCCTAGATCCCTCTGTTCTACAACATTCTTCAATGCCCTACCATTTACCATGTATGTCCTATTTTGATTAGTCTTACCAAAATGTAGCAAAATTTTTCAGCATTAAGCTCCATCTGCGATCTTTCAGCCCACTCTTCTAACTGGCCTTAATCTCTCTGCAAGCTTTGAAAACCTACTTCATTATCCACAACGCCACCTATCTTAGTATCATCTGCATACTTACTAATCCAATTTACCACCCCATCATCCAGATCATTAATATATATGACAAACATCATTGGACCCAGTACAGATCCCTGAAGCACACAGCTACACACTGTCCTCCAGTCTGACACACAGTTATCCACCACCACTCTCTGGCATCTCCCATCTAACCATTGCTGAATCCATTTTACTACTTTGATATTAATGCCTGACAACTGAACCTTCCTAACTAACCTTCCGTGTGGAACCTCGTCAAAGGCCTTACTGAAGTCCATATAGACAACATCCACCGCTTTACCCTCATCAACTTTCTTAGTAAAAATGTTACCAGTGACAGGTTCAACTCCCAACACTCCTGTAAGGAGTTTGTACTTTCTCCCCATGACTGTTTGGGTTTCCTCCAGGTGCTCCGGTTTCCTCCCATAGTCCAAAGACCTACTGGTTGGTAGGTTAATAGAATGTTTTAAATTGTCCCATGATTAGGCTAGGGTTAATTCTGGGGGATTGCCGGGCAGTGCGGCTGGAAAGGCTGTAAAGCCCTGTTCTGCACTGTATCTCAATAAACTAGTTATTTGATAAGTTCTTTCACATAGAAAGTGGTAAGTGTATGGAATGCCCTGCCAGGGGCAGTGGTACAGAGGGATACATAGGGACATTTAGGAGATCTTAGCCACTTGGATGATAGAAAAATGGAGGGTTATGTGGGAGGGAAGGGTTAGATTGACCATAGAGTAGTTAAAAGTACGCAAAACATTGTGGGCCGAAGGGCTGTGATGTTCTCTGTTCTCTTCAGTGTGTGTTTCCCACGAGCAAGATGTTTCTCATGGTTTTCTTTGTTTCATGGCTATCTGGAGAAAATGAATCTCAGAGAGGTATACTGCATACATTGATAATGAATGAGCCTTTGAATCTTTCAATATTAAAAACCGAGATCTGAGAGCCGAAATATAAATATATAAGGATAATCTAATACCCATTAGTGAGATCTGGCTGCAGGATGAAAAATTCAAAGTAAATTTTATTATCAAAGTACATATGTCACCATGTACAACCCTAAGATTCATTTTCCTGTGGGCAATCTCAGGAGATCTATAGAATAGTAATTATAACAGGATCAATGAAAGATCAACCAGAGTGCAGAAGACAACAAAATATAAATAAATAACAAGAACATGAGATAGAGAACCCTTTAAGCGAGACTATTGGTGGGAATATTTCAATGATGGGGCAAGTGAAGTTGAGTGAAGATATCCCCTTTGTTCAAGAGCCTGATGGTTGAGGGGTAGTAACTGTTCTTGAACCTGGTGGTGTGGGTCCTGAGGCTCTTGTATCTTCGACCTGATGGCAGTAGCAAGGAGAGAGCATGACCTGAGTGGTGGGGATCTCTGATGATGGATGCTGCTTTCCTACAACAGCATTTCATGTAGATGTGCTCAATGGTTGGGAGGACTTTACCTGTTATGTAATCTACTACTTTCTGGAGGTTTGCCCACTCAGAGGCTTTGGGACCTGATCGTTGAAGGTACCTAACATTGAAAGAGATCAGAATGTTTGCTGAGGGGAGGAGGGGTGGCTCTGTTAGATAATGGTGTAAGGAATAATGAGTTGTGTGTGGCTTCTATTCAAGCATAGAGATGGTTTGGATGGGGATAATAAAGCTGACAGGGAAAATTTACAAGGATGTTACCAGGTCTTGAGTCATAGAAAACTATATCACAGAAACAGGCCCCTTGGCCCATCCAATCCCTGACAAACCACTTAACCTGCCTACTCCCATCGACCTGCACTAGGCCCAAAGTCCTCCATACTCCTACCACCCACGTATCTATCCAAACTTCTCTTAAACTTTGAAATCAAAATTGCATCCACCACCTGCACTGACAGCTTGTTCCACACTCTCACCACCCTCTGAGTGAAGAAGTTTTTCCTCATGTTCCCCTGAAACTTTTCACCTTTCACCCGTAACTCATGACCTCTAGATGTAGTCCCACACAACTTCAGTGGAAAAAGCCAGCTTGCATTTACCCTATCTATACACCTGTATCAAATCTCCCCTCGATCTTCTACGTTCCAGGAAATAAAGTCCAAACCAGTCCCAGCAACATCCTTTTAAATTTTCCCTGTACTCTTTCAATCATGTTTACATCTTTCCTGTAGGTGGGTGACCAAAACTGCACACAATACTCCAAATTAGGCCTCACTAACATCTCGTACAACTTCAACATAACATCCAAACTACTGTACATAGTACTTTGATTTAAGAAGGCCAATGTGCCAAAAGCTTTCTTAATGATGCTATTTGGCTGTGACTCCAAATTCAATGAGTTATGGACCTGTATTCCCAGATTCCTTTGTTCTACCACACTCCTCAGTCCCCTACCTACCCTGGTTGGTCCTACTGAAGTCTGACACTTCACAATTGTCTGCATTAAATTCCACCAGCCATTTTTCAGCCCATTTTTCCAGCTAGTCCAGATCCTGCTGCAAGTTTTGATAATCTTCCTCACTGTCCACTACACCCCTAATCTTGGTGTCATCCACAAATTTGTTGATCCAGGTAACTACATTATCATCCAGGTCGTTGTTATAGATGACAAACAACACTGGACCCAGCGCAGATCCCTGCGGCACACCACTAGTTACAGGCCTCCAGTCAGAGGGGTAACCTTCAACTACCACTCTCTGGCTTCTCCCTCAAAGCCAATGTCTAATCCAATTTACTACCTCATATCGAGTGGCAAGCAACTGAACCTTCTCGACCAACGTGTCACGTGGGGCCTTGTCAAATGATTGCTGAAGGGCATGTCGACAGCATTCGCTCCCTTGTCTTCAACTTTCCTGGTAACATCCTTGAAGAACTCTAAGATTGGTTAGACATGACCTACTACACAATAGTATGCTAATTATCCTTAATTAATCCCCCTCTATCCAAATACCTTCCAATAACTTTCCCACTACTGATGAGAGGCTCACTGGCCTATAATTACCTGGTTTATTTTTAGAGCCTTTCTTAAACAGCAGAACAACATTAGGTATCCTGCAATTCTCCAGGACATCCCCTGAGGCTGAGGATGATTTAATTATCTCTGCCAGGGCTCTGCAGTTCTGCACTCTCCTCGCTCAGGGTCCAAGGGAAAACCTTATCAGGGCCTTGGGATTTGTCCATCCTAATATGCCTCAAGTCAGAACACCTCCTCCTCTGTAATCGGTATAGGGTGCATGACCTCACTGCTGTTTTGCCTCACTTCTGCAGACTCTTTCACCCCTGAGTTTAAAGAAAAATGCAGTTAAGATCTCCCCCCATCTCTTGACATTTCTGGTCTTTCATAGAAACATAGAAAATAGGTGCAGGAGTAGGCCATTCGGCCCTTTGAGCCTGCACCGCCATTTATTATGATCATGGCTGATCATCCAACTCAGAACCCTGCACCAGCCTTCCCTCCATACCCGCTGTTCCCCGTAGCCACAAGGGCCATATCTAACTCCCTCTTAAATATAGCTAATGAACTGGCCTCAACTGTTTCCTGTGACAGAGAATTCCACAGATTCACCACTCTCTGTGTGAAGAAGTTTTTCCTAATCTCGGTCCTAAAAGGCTTCCCCTTTATCCTCAAACTGTGACCCCTCGTTCTGGACTTCCCCAACATCGGGAACAATCTTCCTGCATCTAGCCTGTTCAATCCCTTTAGGATTTTATATGTTTCAATCAGATCCCCCCTCAATCTTCTAAATTCCAACGAGTATAAGCCTAGTTCATCCAGTCTTTCATCATATGAAAGTCCTGCCATCCCAGGAATCAATCTGGTGAACCTTCCTTGTACTCCCTCTATGGCAAGGATGTCTTTCCTCAGATTAGGGGACCAAAACTGCACCCAGTACTCCAGGTGTGGTCTCACCAAGGCCTTGTACAACTGCAGTAGTACCTCCCTGCTCCTGTACTCGAATCCTCTTGTTATAAATGCAGGCATACCATTCACCTTTTTCACCGACTGCTGTACCTGCATGCCCACTTTCAATGACTGGTGTATAATGACACCCAGGTCTCGTTGCACCTCCCCTTTTCCTAATCGGCCACCATTCAGATAATAATCTCTTTTCCTATTTTTGCCACCAAAGTGGATAACTTCACATTTATCCACATTAAATTGCATCTACCATGAATTTGTCCACTCACCTAACCTATCCAAGTCACCCTGCATCCTCTTAGCATCCTCCTCACAGCTAACACTGCCGCCCAGCTTCGTGTCATCGGCAAACTTGGAGATGCTACATTTAATTCCCTCATCCAAGTCATTAATATATATTGTAAACAACTGGGGTCCCAGCACTGAGCCTTGCGGTACCCCACTAATCACTGCCTGCCATTCTGAAAAGGTCCCGTTTATTCCCACTCTTTGCTTCCTGTCTGCCAACCAATTCTCTATCCACATCAATACTTTACCCCCAATACCGTGTGCTTTAAGTTTGCACCCTAATCTCCTGTGTGGGACCTTGTCAAAAGCCTTTTGAAAATCCAAATATACCACATCCACTGGTTCTCCCCTATCCACTCTACTAGTTACATCCTCAAAAAATTCTATGAGATTCGTCAGACATGATTTTCCTTTCACAAATCCATGCTGACTTTGTTTCAGAGGGCCAGTTTTGTGCCTTGCCATCCTTTTGCTCTGTAGAAGCCCATAGGATTCTCCTTCACCTTGTCTGCTAAGACAACCTCATACCTTCTTTTATCCCTCCTGATTTCTTCAGTGTTCATTTGCATATTGTCCATAAATACCTCATTTGTTCGTACTTGCCTAATCTGCTATGCGCTTCATTTTTGTTTTCTTAACCAGGTCCTCCATCTCTTGAAAATGAATGTTTCCTCGACCTGTTATCCTTGCCTTTAATTCCGACAAACACGTAAAAGTTTTGTACTATCAATATTTTGCTTTTGAAGGCCTCCCCGTTACCACCTTTGCCAGAAGATAGTCTGTCCCAATCCAAACCTGCCAAATCATTTCTGATTCCATCAGAATTGGCCTTTCTCCAATTTCAAATCTCAACCCAAGGACCAAACCAATCCATTTTCATAATTGCCTTGAAGCTAATGGCATCATGATCACTAGATGCAGAGTGTTTCCCTACACAAACTTCTATCACATTCCCTAATAACAGGTGAAATATCAAATGTTGTCTCTATTTCCTGGAGCATTAGGAGAAAGAGGGAAGATTTGATGGAGGCCCGCAAAATTATGAGACGGTATGGATAGGTTAAATGCAAGCAGACTTCTTCCACTGTGGGTAGCTGAGAATAGAATAAGAGGTCATAGGTTAAGATGAAATGTGAAATATTTAAGGGGAACCTAAGGGAGAACTTCTTAGAGGGTGTGGCTGTGGAGTGAGGAAGTGAATGTGGTTAGGGTTTGAGCAAATTTTAAGAGAAGTTTGGATAAATACATGGAAAGGAGAGGTATGGAGGGCTGTGGTCCGGGTGCAGGTCCTTGGAACTTGGCAGAATAACATTTTGGCACAGTCTAGACTGCAGATGATCCAAAGGGCCTGTTTCGGTGCTGTAGGTGCTCTGTGTCTCCAATAACAGCAAGCTGTCACCTGTGGGAGTGACGCCCAGTAACTGTAGCCTCACATTCTGGTGGAGTATAAAGCAAGTATTTTTCGCAGAAGGTGTGGTACAAATTGTGGGAAATTCTAAACAAAAAACCCAAACTGCTGGAGGAAATTATGGTGCCAGGAAATAGACAGTCGATCTTTAGAATGGTGGTGAATTAGCATTGGGTTCAGGTGTTTGATATTGCAGTGTTTGCTGAGCTTGGCAGACGTTTTATCACCAGTCAAGCTGACATCCTCCGTGTTTGGCGACAGTCAATGTTTGGAGTTGATATCCTTCGTCTGCACAGGAAATGTAGAGGGGAAATGGCTAGTGTAATGAGCTGAGGGGTTGGAGGTGGATCCGAGAGGTTGATTGGCAGATGAGGTCACATGGGCATGGGAAGGGTGGAGGTGGCATTGGAGACTGGGATGGGGGAGGTGGAGGCAGCAATGAGCTGTAGATGAAGATGAAGAAGAACCAATTGAGGGAGAAATGGTGGGCAGATGGGAAGAGATTGTGGGCTAATGGAGTAGATGGGGGAGGAAAAAGGATCTGAGAGATAGGAGACTACTTACAGGAGGGGCTGGCTTGGAATTAAAAGCAAGGATGTGATGCTGAGGTTTATAAAGCATTGGTTAGACCACATTTGGAGTATTGTGAGCAGTTTTGGGCCCCTTATGTAAGGAAAGATGTGCTGCCATTGGAGAGGATCCAGAGGACGTTCACGACAATGATTCCAAGATTGAAAGGGTTAATGTATGAGCACATTTGATGTGCTGGGCCTGTACTTGCAGAGTTTAGAAGAATGGTGGCGGGGGGTGGGGGGGCGGGAAACAGGATCTCATTGAAACCTATCAAATATTGAAAGGCCTAGACAGACTCACTGGAGTCAAACTAGACACACTGGAGGCTGTGGTAGAACAAAGGACCCTACAGAAAATCCTGGTAATTCTGGACAATGTTTCTCATCCTCTGCATGCTACCTTGGCTGAACAGAGGAGTACTTTTAGTAATGGACTAAGACAACTGCGCTGTTCCAAAGAGTGCTATATGAGGTCGTTCTTACCCTCAGCCATTTGGCTGTAAAATGAGTCAATCTATAGCTGGGGAAGTGATGACTCCGCCTGTTAGATTGTTTGAGGTAACTTTTTTAATTCTTTCTTACTTCTCTTCTAATATTTGTATACTGTATCTGTGCAATTGTAACACAACTGTGACACTGTAATTTACTTTGGCATCAATAAACTCTGTCTAGCCACCGATCACCTCGTGTTTCTCTCTCCCCTCCTCCACCTTTTAAATCTAATCCTCATCTATTTTTTCCGTAGATGCTGCCTGGCCTGCTGAGTTCCTCCAGCATTTTGTTTGTTGCTAGGGTTTCCAGCATCTGCAGGTGTTCTGTTGTTTATCTATCTATCTAGAGAGGATGTTTTCTATAGTCAGGAAGTCTCAGACCAGAGGACACAGCCTTAGCATAAAGAGACATCCATTTAGAACACAGATGAGGAGGAATTTCTTTAGCCAGAGGATAGTGAATCTATGGAATTCACTGCCACGGACAGTTGTGCAGGCCAAGCCATTGGGTATATCTAAAGCAGAGGTCAAAGATTACGGGGAGAAGTCAGGAGAATGGGGTTGAGAGGGATAATAGATCAGCCATGATGGAATGATGGAGCAGACTCAATGGGCCGAATGGTCTAATTCTGCTCCAATGCCTTATGGTCATGATTGGGATTGGGTGTGAGAGGACCTAGGTAGGTCAGAGGGAGAAAGAGATACAGGGGTGGGGATCTGTTTACCTGAAATTGTAGAATTCTTTGTCATTCATTCAGGTCGAAGACTACCCGGGGGAATATGGAGTGTTGTTCTTTGAGCTTTGCATTTGGCCCCATCCTAGCAGTGGAGGATGCAGAGGACAGATGGGTGGGTGTGAGAGTAGGGAGGGGAAATACAATGACTGGCAACTTGGAGCCTCCGGTGCCCATGGTGGATAGTGTGCTGGAACTCTGCAAACCAGTCTCCTGGTCTGGGCTCAGTCTCACACACCCACGTCTACATACAGGCAAAGTTCAAAGCCAGTTTACTGTCAAAGTGCAGACATGTCACCACGTACAACCCTGAGATGCACTGTCTTGTGGGTAAACTCAATAAATCCATAATGGAATAATAACCATGACAGAATCAATGTTCAAATGCCCTCCACATGCAGTCTTGCTATAAATTCCTGGAATGATTCCCTCAATACCCCTGTCTGAGAATAAAAATACCTTCTAGTAAACCAGATAACAGGTGAACTAGGGACTGGAGTATGCTTCTTTATACTTCCAATCTGTCTTACTATTTAATGACATGCCTCTACAACAGGGGATCCCAACCTGGGAACCATTGATCCCTCAGTTAATAATAGGGGTTCATGGCATTTAAAAACAAAGAAGTTTGAGAACCCCTGTTCTAGATGCATATTAAATGGTTATGCATATAAAGGCTATTTAAAGTACAAACAGATAATTATTGGACTGTCAAGGAGATGACAAATAAACAGCCAGATCCAACATGGATAAACAGCCAGGAAGCTATTTGTTCATGAAGCTTTGTAGGAACTGAGGTTCACAGGAATGATGCTGGGAATGAAAGGGTTAACATATGAGGAATGTTTGCTGGCTCTAGGACTCTACTCGTTGGAGTTTAGAAGAATGAGGGAGGAGATCTCATTGACAATTCTATCGTTACAATGTATCTACAGTTAATCCCGACTAACTCTGGGCTGCATTCATGCATATGCAGACATCTCAGGTCAATGGAGTGTTTCTTGGTTTGCACTCAACCCCAGTCGGCAGCTCCAGGAAGACCATTGTTCTGAGCTGCATTTTAAACTCAATCTACCATCCACATTCAGGTCTGAAGACTGTTTACAGTTGAAATTAATATTTGTGGGAAGAAATTGGAGTATGCAGAGGAAGCCCACGCGACCATGACGTGAATGTACAAACTCCTTACAGATGGTGTTGAGCACTGAAGCCCGATATTCTACCCCAGAGCCCCCCGCCCCACCAATCACTGGCACAAGAAGGCATTATGCTTATCTCTGCACTACTGTGAACTTACATAGAACATAAAATAGTACAGCACAGTACAGGCCCTTCAGCCCACAATGCTGGCCGACACTTAAACCCTACCTCCTATACAACCCCCACCTTAAATTCCTCCATATACCTGTCGAGCAGTCTCTTAAATTTCACTAGCGTATCTACCTCCACCACTGACTCAGGCAGTGCATTCCACACACCAACCACTCTCTGAGTAAAAAAACTTCCTCTAATATCCCCCTTGAACTTCCCACCCCTTACCTTAAAGCCATGTCCTCTTGTATTGAGCAGTGGTGCCCTGGGGAAGAGGTGCTGGCTATCCACTCTATCTATTCCTCTTAATATCTTGTACACCTCTATCATGTCTCCTCTCATCCTCCTTCTCTCCAAAGCGTAAAGCCCTAGCTCCCTTAATCTCTGATCATAATGCATACTCTCTAAACCAGGCAGCATCCTGGTAAATCTCCTCTGTACCCTTTCCAATGCTTCCACATCCTTCGTATAATGAGACGACCAGAACTGGACACAGTACTCCAAGTGTGGCCTAACCAGAGTTTTATAGAGCTGCATCATTACCCCGCGACCCTTAAACTCTATCCCTCGACTTATGAAAGCTACCATCCCATAAGCTTTCTTAACTACCCTATCTACCTGTGAGGCAACTTTCAGGGATCTGTGGACATGTACACTGAGATCCCTCTGCTCCTCCACACTACCAAGTATCCTGCCATTTACTTTGTACTCTGCCTTGGAGTTTGTCCTTCCAAAGTGTACCACCTCACACTTCTCTGGATTCTGCCACTTCTCAGCCCACTTCTATATGCTATCAATGTCTGTCTGCATCTCTACACTATCCACAACACCACCAACCTTTGTGTCGTCTGCAAACTTGCCAACCCACCCTTCTACCCCGACATCCAGGTCGTTAATAAAAATCACGAAAACAGAGGTCCCAGAACTGATCCTTGTGGGACACCACTAGTCACTTCCCTCCAATGTGAATGTACCCCCTCCACCACGACCCTCTGCCTTCTGCAGGCGAGTCAATTCTGAATCCACCTGGCCAAACTTCCTTGGATCCCATGCCTTCTGACTTTCTGAATAAGCCTACTGTGTGGAACCTTGTCAAATGCCTTACTAAAATCCATGTAGATCACATCCACTGCACTACCCTCATCTATATGCTTGGTCACCTCCTCAAAGAACTCTATCAGACTTGTTAGACACAATCTGCTCTTCACAAAGCCATGCTGACTGTCCCTGATCAGACCATGATTCTCTAAATGCCCATAGATCCTCTCTCTAAGAATCTTTTCCAACAGCTTTCCCACCACAGACGTAAGACTCACTGGTCTATAATTACCCGGATTATCCCTACTACCTTTTTTGAACAAGGGGACAACAATTCAATCCAATCTTCCGGTACCATTCCCGTGGACAACGAAGACATGAAGATCCTAGCCAGAGGCTCAGCAATCTCTTCCCTCGCCTCGTGGAGCAGCCTGGGGAATATTCCGTCAGGCCCTGGGAACTTCATAGTCATAGTCATACTTTATTGATCCCGGGGGAAATTGGTTTTCGTTACAGTTGCACCATAAATAATAAATAGTAATAGAGATAGTAATAGTAATATTACTATTAGTAAATAGTAATAGTCATGAAAATAATAAATAGTAATAGAATAGTAATAGAAAAATAGCAATAAATAGTTAAATATTAATATGTAAATTATGCCAGTAAATTATGAAGTAAGTCCAGGACCAGCCTATCGGCTCAGGGTGTCTGACCCTCCAAGGGAGGAGTTGTAAAGTTTGATGGCCACAGGCAGGAATGACTTCCTATGACGCTCTGTGCTGCATCTCGGAGGAATGAGTCTCTGGCTGAATGAACTCCTGTGCCCAACCAGTACATTATGTAGTGGATGGGAGACATTGTCCAAGATGGCATGCAACTTAGACAGCATCCTCTTTTCAGACACCACCGTCAGAGAGTCCAGTTCCATCCCCACAACATCACTGGCCTTACGAATGAGTTTGTTGATTCTGTTGGTGTCTGCTACCCTCACCCTGCTGCCCCAGCACACAACAGCAAACATGATAGCACTGGCCACCACAAACTCGTAGAACATCCTCAGCATCGTCCGGCAGATGTTAAGGGACCTCAGTCTCCTCAGGAAATAGAGACGGCTCTGACCCTTCTTGTACACAGCCTCAATGTTCTTAGACCAGTCGAGTTTATTGTCAATTTGTATCCCCAGGTATTTGTAATCCTCCACCATGTCCACACTGACCCCTGGATGGAAACAAGGGTCGCCAGTACCTTAGCTCTCCTCAGGTCTACCACCAGCTCCTTAGTCTTTTTCACATTAAGCTGCAGATAATTCTGCTCACACCATGTGACAAAGTTTCCTACTGTAGCCCCGTACTCAACCTCATCTCCCTTGCTGATGCATCCAACTATGGCAGAGTCATCCGAAAACTTCTGAAGATGACTGCTGAAGCTTCTTATCCGTCCTAATGTATTTTACCAACTCCAACACCTCCTCTCCCTTAATATCAACATGCTCCAGAACATCAACCTCACTCATATTGTCCTCACCGTCATCAAGTTCCCTCTCATTGGTGAACACCGAAGAGAAGTATTCATTGAGGACCTCGCTCACTTCCACAACCTCCAGGCACATCTTCCCACCTTTATCTCTAATTGGTCCTACCTTTACTCCTCTCATCGATTTGTTCTTCACATAATTGAAGAATGCCTTGGGGTTTTCCTTTACCCTACTCGCCAAGACCTTCTCATGCCCCCTTTTCGCTCTTCTCAGCCCCTTCTTAAGCTCCTTTCTTGCTACCCTGTATTCCTCAATAGACCCATCTGATCCTTGCTTCCTAAACCTCATGTATGCTGCCTTCTTCCACCTGACTAGATTTTCCGCCTCACTAGTCACCCAAGGTTCATTCACCCTACCATTCTTTATCTTCCTCGCTGGGACAAATTTATCCCTAACATCCTGCAAGAGATCTCTAAACAACGACCACATGTCCATAGTACATTTCCCTGCAAAAACATCATCCCAATTCACACCCACAAGTTCTAGCCTTATAGCCTCATAATTTGCCCTTCCCCAATTAAAAATTTTTCCTATCCTCTCTGATTCTATCCTTTTCCATGATAATGTTAAAGGCCAGGGAGTGGTGGTCACTGTCCCCCAGATGCTCACCCACTGAGAGATCTGTGACCTGACCCAGTTCACTACCTAATACTAGATCTAGTATGGCACTCCCCCTAGTTGGCCTGTCAACATATTGTGAAAGGAATCCATCCTGGACACACTTAACAAACTCTGCCCTGTCTAAACCATTGGAACTAATCAGGTGCCAATTAATATTAGGGAAGTTAAAGTCACCCATGATAACAACCCTGTTATTTTTGCACCTTTCTAAAAACTGCCTCCCAATCTGCTCCTCGGCATCTCTGCTGCTACCAGGGGGCCTATAGAATACTCTCAATAGAGTAAGTGCTCCCTTCCTGTTCCTGACTTCTGCCCAAACTGACTCAAAACGAGGATCCTGCTACATTACACACCCTTTCTGTAGCTGTAATAGTATCCCTGATCAGTAATGCCACCCCTCCTCCCCTTTTTCCGCCCTCTCTATCCCTTTTAGAGCACTGAAATCCAGGAATATTGAGAATCCATTCCTGCCCTGGTGCCAGCCAAGTCTCTGTAATGGCCACTACATCATAATTCCATGTATGTACCCAAGCTCTTAGTTCATCATCTTTGTTCCTGATGCTTCTTGCATTGAGGTACACACACTTTAGCCCTTCTACCTTACTACCTTTACACCCTTTATTCTGCTTCTCTTTCCTCAAAGCCTCTTTATATGTCAGATCTGGCTTTATTCCATGCACTATATTTGCAGTTCTCGCATGACCTTTATCCTCCTTCACCTCACTATCTGCTCTAACACTCGGGTTCCCCTCCTCCTGCAAATCTAGTTTAAATCCCCAGGAGCAGCACATCTTCCCACAAGGATGATCGTCCCCCTCCAGTTCAGGTGCAACCCGTCCCGTCGGAACAGGACCCACCTTCCCTGGAACAAGGCCCAATTGTCCAGAAACATGAAGCCCTCCCTCCTGCACCAACTCCTTAGCCACGTATTTAGCTGCATTATCTTCCTATTTCTAGCCTCACTAGCACGTGGCACGGATAGCAATCCTGAGATTGCAACCCTGGAGGTCCTGTCTTTCAACTTTGCGCCTAACTCCCTGTACTCTCTTTGCAGGACCTCCTCACTCTTTCTACCCACGTCATTGGTCCTTACATGGACCACGACATCTGGCTGCTCACCCTCCTTCCTGAGAATACCGAGAACTCAATCCAAGATATCGCGGACCCTGGCACCAGGGAGGCAACAGACCATCCGGGATTCTCGATCTCTCCCACATTCCAGTTCCCTCTGTTTTGACCTCTGGAAGCTTACTTAGTTTGGGAAGAGTGAGATCTAAGGAGGTTCTTGTGTTTGGCGTGTGATCCCCCCCACTCCGAAGTTCAAAGTAAATTTATTATCGAAGTACATGTATGTCACCACGTACAACCTGAGATTCATTTTCTTGTGGGCATACTCAATTAAGTGAAGTTCTCCCCTTTAGTTGAAGAGCCTGATGGTTGAAGGGTAGTAACTGTTCCTGAACCTCTTGTAACCTCATTTAATGCCAGGATTGATATTACGGTACTTATCGTAGTTATTTTTAGATATATTGCCATGTACCACTGCCACAAAACAAGAAACTTCATGGCATTTTATCAGTGATTGCGTAGAAGCATGCCAAATTACTAAACCACTGGTTGTACTTCTGTTGTGACGCAATCAAAATCAGAATCAGGTTTATTATCACCGGCATGTGACTTGAAATTTGTTAACTTAGCAGCAGCAGTTCAATGAAATACATAATCCAGCAGAGAGGAAAAAAATAATAATATTAAATAAAATAAAGCATAATAATAAATAAACAAGTAAATCAATTACGTATATGGAATAGGTTATTAAAAATGTGCAAAAACAGAAATACTGTATATTAAAAAAAGTGAGGTAGTGTCCAAAGCTTCAAAGTCCATTTAGAAATCGGATGGCAGAGGGGAAGAAGCTGTTCCTGAATCACCGAGTGTGTGTCTTCAGGCTTCTGTATCTTCTACCTGATGGTAACAGTGAGAAAAGGGCATGCCCTAGGTGCTGGAGGTCTTTAATAATGGACGCTGCCTTTCTGAGACACCACTCCCTAAAGTACCCAGGACATCTTCGTAGGCTAGTGCCCAAGATGGGATCTGACTAGACTTACAACCTTCTGCAACTTCTTTCAGTCCTGTGCAGTAGCCCCCCCCCCCCCACCCCCCATACCAAATAGTGATGCAGCCTGCCAGAATGCTCTCTATGGTACGACTATAGAAGTTTTTGAGTGTATTTGTTTAATGCCAAATCTCTTCAAACTCCTAATGAAATATACTCGCTGTCTTGCCTTCTTTATAACTGCATCGATATGTTGGAACCAGGTTAGATCCTCGGAGATCTTGACACCCAGGAACTTGAAGCTGCTCACTCTCTCCACTTCTGATCCCTCTGTGAGGATTAGTCTGTGTTCCTCGTCTTACCCTTCCTGAAGTCCACAATCAGCTCTTTTGTCTTACTGACATTGAGTGCCAGGTTGTTGCTGTGACACCACTCCACTAGTTGGCATATCTCACTCCTGTACGCCCTCTCGATACCACCTGAGATTCTACCAACGATGGTTGTGTGTCAGCAAATTTATAGATGGTACTTGAGTTATGCCTAGCCACACAGTCATGTGTATATAGAGATTAGAGCAGTGGGCTAACCACACATCCCTGAGGTGCACCAGTGTTGATCGTCAGCAAAGAGGAGATGTTATCACCAATCCACACAGACTGTGGTCTTCTGGTTAGGAAGTCGAGGATCCAATTACGGAGGGAGGTATAGAGGCCCAGGTTCTGCAACTTCTCAGTCAGGATTGTGGGAATGATGGTATTAAATGCTGAGCTATAGTCGATGAACAGCATCATAACATAGATGTTTGTGTTAACACAAGGAATTCTGCAGATGCTGGAAATTCAAGCAACGCACATGAAAGTTGCTGGTGAACGCAGCAGGCCAGGCAGCATCTCTAGGAAGAGGTACAGTCGATGTTTCGGGCTGAGACCCTTTGTCAGGACTAACTGAAGGAAGAGTTAGTAAGAGATTTGAAAGTGGGAGGGGGAGGGGGAGATCCAAAATGATAGGAGAAGACAGGAGGGGGAGGGATGGAGCCAAGAGCTGGACAGGTGATTGGCAAAAGGGATATGAGAGGATCATGGGACAGGAGGCCCAGGGAGAAGGAAAAGGGGGGGGGGGAAACCCAGGGGATGGGCAAGGGGTATAGTCAGAGAGGACAGAGGGAGAAAAAGGAGAGAGAGAGAAAGACTCTGTGTGTGTGTGTGTGTGTGTGTGTGTGTGTGTGTGTGTGTGTGTGTGTGTGTGTATATATAAAAATAACGGATGGGGTACGAGGGGGAGGTGGGGCATTAGCGGAAGTTAGAGAAGTCAGTGTTCATGCCATCAGGTTGGAGGCTACCCAGACGGAATATAAGGTGTTGTTCCTCCAACCTGAGTGTGGCTTCATCTTGACAATAGAGGAGGCCGTGGATAGACATATCAGAATGGGAATGGATGTGGAATTAAAAGGTGTGGCCACTGGGAGATCCTGCTTTCTCTGGCGGACAGAGCGTAGGTGTTCAGCAAAATGATCTCTCAGTCTGCGTCGGGTCTCGCCAATATATAGAAGGCCACATCGGGAGCACCGGACACAGTATATCACCCTAGCCGACTCACAGGTGAAGTGTCGCCTCACCTGGAAGGACTGTCTGAGGCCCTGAATGGTGGTAAGGGAGGAAGTGTAAGGGCATGTGTAGCGCTTGTTCCGTTTAACAGGATAAGTGCCAGGAGGGAGATCAGTGGGGAGGGATGGGGGGGACGAATGGACAAGGGAGTTGCATAGGGAGTGATCCCTGCGGAAAGCGGGGTGGGGGGGAGGGAAAGATGTGCTTAGTGGTGGGATCCTGTTGGAGGTGGCGGAAGTTACGGAGAATAATATGTTGGACCCGGAGGCTGATGGGGTGGTAGGTGAGGACCAGGGGATCCCTATTCCTAGTGGGGTGATGGGAGGATGGAGTGAGAGTAGATGTGCGTGAAATGGGAGAGATGTGTTTGAGAGCAGAGTTGATGGTGGAGGAAGGGAAGCCCCTTTCTTTAAAAAAGGAGGACATCCCCCTCGTCCTGGAATGAAAAGCCTTTTCCTGAGAGCAGATGTGGCAGAGATGGAGGAATTGTGAGAAGGGGATGGCATTTTTGCAAGAGACAGGGTGAGAAGAGGATTAGTCCAGATAGCTGTGAGAGTCAGTAGGCTTATAGTAGACGTCAGTAGATAAGCTGTCTCCAGAGATAGAGACAGAAAGATCTAGAAATGGGAGGGAGGTGTCGGAAATGGACCAGGTAAACTTGAGGGCAGGGTGAAAGTTGGAGGCAAAGTTAATGAAGTCAACGAGCTCGGCGTGCATGCAGGAAGCAGCGCCAAAGCAGTCGTCGATGTAGCGAAGGAAAAGTGGGAGACAGATACCAGAATAGGTTTGGAACATAGATCATACCACAAAGCCAATAAAAAGATAGGCATAGCTAGGACCCATACGATTTGTGTTGTCTAGGTGTCTAAATCCGTGTGGAGAGCCATTGAGATTGCATCTGCCATTGACCTATTGTGGCGATCGGCAAATTGCAATGGGTCCAGGTCCTTGCTGAGGCAGGAGTTCAGTCTAGTCATGACCAACCTCTCAAAGCATTTCATCGCGGTCGATGTGAGTGCTACCGGGCGATAGTCATTAAAGCAGCTCACATTATTCTTCTTTGGCTCTAGTATAATTGTTTCCTTTTTAAAGTGAGTAGGAACTTCTGCCTTTATCAGTGAGAGGTTGAAACACAATCATGTAAACATATATTTTCTCCTCTCCCCCTTTTCTTTCGGCAGGGATTTCTCTGTCCGCGATTCTCTCGTCTATTCATCCCTCCCCACTCATCTCCCTCCCAGCACTTATCCCTGCTACAGCCTAAGTGCTATACTTGCCCATTCACCTCCTCCCTCCCTTCCATTCAGGGTGTCACATGTGAGTCAGCACTTCACCTACAAATCTGTTGGGGTTGTCTGTCGCTCCCAAAGCAGCTGGGGTTGTCAATTGTGTCCAGCCTCCTCTACATTAGTGAGACCCGTAGTAAATTGGGGGAATCGCTTCATCAAGCATCTCTGCTCCACCTGCCACAGGATGAACTGCCCAGTGGCCAGACATTTTAATTCTTTTTTTTTCTTTATAAATCTTTTTATTGAATAAGTATACAAAAAGGTAAGCCATATAGGCACTAATACACTGTTAGAATATAATAAAATTACAGATATATACAAAAAAAATACAATGTAATTTAAACATAACGTACCAAGGTAACATAATAGTATACTAATTTTTATATATATATATCAATAGAGAAAAGGGAAAAAAAAACCCAAAAAAAAACCCACCGTGCAACTAACTAAAAGCAAAGCAAAGCAATGGGCTAACTTGAAACCAAACAGAGTTAAAAAACTTAAAATCACGTCCTCAATCCCGACCTCCATTAAAAACAGTAAAAAAAAAACCAAGAAGGGTACATATTACATTAGATGAAAATATTGAATAAAAGATCTCCAGGTCTGTTCAAATTTAAGTGAGGAATCATAAAGATTGCTTCTAATTTTCTCCAAATTCAAGCATAATATCGTCTGAGAAAACCAAAAAAAGGTAGTTGGAGCATTAAGCTCTTTCCAATGTTGTAAGATACATCTTTTCGCCATTAAAGTAAGAAATGCAATCATTCTATGGGCTGAAGGGGAAAGATTACTGGAAATTTTAGGTAGTCCAAAGATAGCAGTAATAGGGTGAGGAGAGATATCTATATTCAATACCTTGGAGATAATATTAAAAATGTCTCTCCAAAAAGTTTCCAGAGTAGGGCAAGACCAAAACATATGAGTTAAAGAGGCTATCTGCCCCGGACATCTATCACAAAAAGGATTAATATGAGAATAAAAGCGAGCTAATTTATCTTTGGACATATGTGCTCTATGAACAACTTTAAATTGAATTAGGGAATGTTTAGCACAGACAGAGGAAGTATTGACTAATTGTAAAATCTGCCCCCAGTCATCCACGGAAATGATAAACCCCAATTCCTGTTCCCAATCTACCCTAATCTTATCAAATGGAGCTTTCCTAAGTTTCATAATAATATTATAAATCATAGCCGATGCACCTTTCTGACATGGATTAAGGTTAATTATAGTATCTAAAATGTATGTAGGAGGAAGCATTGGAAAGGAAGAAGGTATAGTACTTAGGAAATTTCTAACTTGTAGATATCTAAAAAAATGTATTCTTGATAAATTATATTTATTAGATAACTGTTCAAAAGACATAAGGGAACCATCTAAAAATAAATCCAAAAACCGTGAAATACCCTTAGTCTTCCAAATTTGAAAAGCACGATCCGTAAAAGAGGGAGGAAAAAATATGTTACCTAAAATAGGAATCGCTAACCCAAATTGATTAAGATCAAAAAATTTTCTGAATTGAAACCAAATACTTAAGGTATATTTAACTATCGGGTTAGACACCTGTTTAAGGCATTTCCAATCAAAAGGAAGAGCCAAGTGTAAAACCCTGAACAGATTGTAATTCCAATGCTACCCATTTAGGAATGGATAGTATATCCTGGTCAAGTAACCAAAATTTCATATGTCGAATATTAATTGCCCAATAATAAAATCTAAAGTTAGGTAATGCTAAGCCTCCATCTCTCTTAGCTTTCTGTAAATGTATTTTACCCAGTCTCGGGTTTTTATTTTGCCAAATAAATGAAGAAATTTTAGAGTCGACTTTATCAAAAAAAGATTTTGGAACAAAGATTGGTAATGCCTGAAATATATATAAAAATTTTGGCAAAAAAAACATCTTAACTGCATTAATACGACCAATCAAAGTTAAATATAAAGGAAACCATTTAGATGAAAGTTGAATAATATGGTCAATTAATGGTAAAAAGTTAATCTTAAATAAATCTTTGTATTTACAAGTAATTTTAATCCCAAGGTATGAAAAATAATTATTAATCAATTTAAATGGAAAGTTATGATATAAGGGAAGTTGTTTATTAATCGGGAAAAGTTCACTCATATTAAGATTTAATTTATAACCTGAAAAGACCAAATTGTGCTAATAGCTCTAAAGCAGCCGGGATGGATTTTTGGGGGTTAGAAATATATAAAAGTAAGTCATCAGCATAGAGTGATATTCTATGGGACTTTAAGCCCCGAGTTATCCCAGTAATATTTGGAGATTCTCGAATGGCAATTGCAAGAGATTCTAATGCAATATCAAATAATAAAGGACTAGGAGGACAACCTTGTCGAGTACCTCGAAAAAGAGGGAAAAAAGGTGAACTTAAAGAGTTAGTACAGACCGAGGCCACAGGAGAATGATATAACAGTTTAATCCAGGATATAAATTTCGAGCTAAAATTAAACATTTCAAGCACCTTAAATAAATAAGGCCATTCTACTCTATCAAAAGCTTTCTCAGCATCTAAAGAGATAACACACTCAGGAACATTTTGTGAGGGAGTATAAACGATATTTAACAGTGTACGAATATTGTAAAAAGAGTAACGACCTTTAATAAAACCCGTTTGGTCTTCCGAAATAATAGAAGGAAGTACTTTTTCTAATCTATTTGCTAATAACTTAGAAAAAACTTTAGAATCAACATTTAATAAAGATATTGGTCTATAAGATGCACATTGAGCAGGATCTTTATCCTTCTTTAATATTAGAGAGATTGATGCTCTATTGAAAGATTCAGGAAGTTTACCAAGTTTTAATGAAGCCTCAAAAACCCTACAGAACCAAGGGATTAATGAAGGAGTGAAACATTTATAAAATTCTACGGTAAACCCATCAGGGCCAGGAGCTTTCCCCAAATTCATTGAGAAAATAACATTCTTAATCTCGTCCGTGGTAATGGGAGTATCTAACATAGAAGACATATCCTGTGAAATCTCAGGGAAGTCTAGATTATCTAAAAAATCATTCATATATTTAGAATCTCGAGGAGACTCTGATTGATATAAGGAAGAATAAATCACAGAAGGTTTGATTAATCCCCACATGATCAAGTATCAGTCGGTCATTTTGGTTATAAATCTGATTAATTTGAGATTTAGCATAATTAGACTTCAGTTGATTAGCCAACAGTTTGCCAATTTTATCACTGTGTACATAAAATTCACTTCTTGTTTTCTTTAATTGGTTTACAATCGAGGACAAAAGTAATAAACTGTGTTCCATTTGAAGTTCGCAGGCCAAGCAGCATCTATTGGAAGAGGCGCAGTCGACGTTTCAGGCCGAGACCCTTCGTCAGGACTATGTCCTGACGAAGGGTCTCGGCCTGAAACGTCGACTGCGCCTCTTCCTATAGATGCTGCTTGGCCTGCTGCGTTCACCAGCAACTTTGATGTATGTTGCTTGAATTTCCAGCATCTACAGAATTCCTGTTGTTTCCATTTGAAATTCAGTTCTTTGTTTATATAACTCCTCAGAAGGAGCCATAACATATTTCTTATCAATTTCCTTAATCTTGTCCACAATTACCAACTCCTCCTGCTTCAGCTTCTTCCTCAAAGCAGCAGAATACGAGATAATCTGACCACAAATATAAGCTTTAAAAGTATCCCAAAGAGTGTTCACAGAAATATCCTCTGTATAGTTAATTATAAAAAAAAAGATCAATCTGTTCATTCATAAAGTTAACGAAGTCTGAGTCCTGAAGCAACAGCGAATTAAAACACCATTGTCTATTATTTTGTGTATTGGCCTGAATTTTAATAGAAAGCTTAAGTGGAGCATGATCCGAAATGGTTATAGAGTCATAATCACATTTAATCACTGAAGAAATAAGACGAGAATCAATAAAGAAATAATCAATTCTTGAATAGGAATGGTGAACGTGTGAAAAAAAAGAGAAATCTTTTTCCTGAGGATGCAAAAAACGCCAAATGTCCATCGACCCAGAATCAGAGAGGAATGAATTAATCAAAGTTGCAGATTTATTAGGTAAGGTCCGTAGAGGAGCCGAACGGTCCAAAGCTGGAGACAAACAGGTATTAAGATCTCCGCCCCAGATCCATGAAAACTCATTCAAATTCGGGAACTGATTGAATAATGATTTATAAAATTCCGGACAGTCCATATTAGGAGCATAAACATTAACCAAAACTACTTTTTTATTAAATAGTAGACCACTAACCAATAGAAATCTACCATTCGGATCAGAAATAATATCATGTTGTATAAAAGTAACTGAGGAGTCTATAAAAATAGAGACGCCTCGAATCTTAGCATTGGAGTTCGAATGAAACTGTTGTTCCTTCCAGAATTTAAAAAAACGTAGTCTATCCCCCCTCCGCACATGGGTCTCTTGTAAAAATAAAATTTGTGCTTTAAGTCTCCGGAACACTTTAAAAACTTTTTTCCTTTTAATAGGATGATTAAGACCATTAGTATTCCAGGAGACAAAATTAATAATAGACTCCATAAATCCTAAAGTCAACCCGCAACAAGGAGGATTGATGATAGGCTCGACCCACGAACCCGGAAAGGGAACAGAACATACAAGAGATACCGGGAAGAAGAACGCAACCAATACTTCAATAATGTACATAGCCCAAGAAGAAGGAAACTAAAACGTGAAGCCCCTCCCACCACCCCCCACCCCATGACCCCAAGGCTAAATGCAACGCAGACCAGCCCGAAAGAAGCAAGCACTAAAACTACCCCCATGACTTCCGGTATACGCTCCCTAAAAAAAGTGTAAATATAAAAAAGATCAGCTAATTATAAAACAGTAAAAGAATAAAAAAAAAGATAACTCAATTAAAATAAACACATAACAAAGTAAAAGCCAGAAAATATTAAAAAAACCGCAACAGACCCATGAGTAAACAAAACAAAAAAAATGAGATTATTAACATAAACTAATTATAAAAACCTACAAAACAAAATAGATTTAAAAAAACTACAAAATTTAAGGCCACAAAGGAAATATGTAAAATGACGGTGAGGAAATAACCACCCAGAATCCCCTGGGAAAAGGAAAGAAATGACGCAGTTAAAAAAAAAGTTTAGCGACCATATTAAATAATCAAAAATAAACTTTTCTGCCCATATAGGGCAAAAAAAAATTAAGACCGACAAATTCACAACCTCCGATCAACGGAGATAGTTAAAAATTACGATTAAGATGTTGAAGGTGAAAATTGATCCAGATAACTCTGGGCATCCGATGGAGATTCAAAAAAAACGAAGGGCTCCATCCAACCTACGAATCCTTAAACGTGCAGGGTAAAGGAGCGCTGGTTTTAAATCCATCTTGTAGAGTTCCGACATCACAGATCTGTAACGAACCCGTTGATCATTGGTTTACTGAAATCCTCCACGAATCGGAACTTAAGATCCATAAAATCAATGTAACCTTTAGATCGAACGAAACGAAACAGTTTCTCCTTGTCTTGAAAGTAATGAAAACGTAAAATGACATGTCGAGGTTTATCTGACTTAGGCGAGTATGATGGAACTCTGTGAACACGATCCAATAATGGTGGTTGGTCAGGAAATACAGTAGGAAATGCATCTTTTAAAAGTTGAGAAAAATACTTCATAGGGTTATCAGATTCAACAGCTTCACGCACCCCAATGATTCGAAGATTCTGCCGTCGCATTCTGGATTCTAAGTCAGAGTTTTTAAAGGTCAGAAAGTCGAGTTTCTTCTTCATTACATTAATTGTTTCTTTGATTTTCTCCATCTTGAGCTCACTTTGTTGCGTGGATTTTTGAAGATCAGATATAGCGGACCGATGTTCCGTAATAGATATTTGTATCTTCTCGATTGAATCGGCAATTTTCTGGAAACTAGTTGAAATTTCCTAACGAAATAGCTCCGATATAGCTTTCAAAGTCACCGGTGGTTCAGTCGGAGGGAAATCAGTACCTTTCGGTCTACCCGGAGGTTTGCCGTCCTTCCCGTTTTTTCCATTCTTAGACATAGCAGACCTTAAAAACATCCGATTATCGAAGAGCCCAATTTGTTTCAAAGTATTGTAAAAGTTGATGCCTTAATGGTTAATTAAAATATAGCTGATCATAAGAAGAAAAACTCAGAGGTAATGGAGCGAGTCAAGAACGCGACTTCACTCCATGAGCGCTACCGGAAGTCCCCACAAACATTTTAATTCAATTCCCATTCCCCTTCTGAGATGGCCTTGTCTCGTGCCAAGATGAAACCACCCTCAGGGTGGAGGAGCAACACCTTATATTCCCTCAGGGTAGCCTCCAACCTGGTGGCATAAATATCAATTTCTTTTTCTGGTAAATATTCGCCACCATCTCCTTTTCCTCTATTTCCCACGCTGACCTTTTATCTCTTCTCTCCTGCCTTTTACTTCCCCCCTGGATCCCTTTTTCCTGTGGTCCATTGTCCTCTCCTGTCAGATTTCTTCATCTCCAGCCCTTTTGCCTTTCCCACCAACCCGGTTTCACCTTCTAGCTTTCTTCTGACCTCTCTCCCTCCCCCACCTTTTTATTCAGGTACCTTCCCCCTTGCTTTCCAGTCCTGAAGAAGGTCTCAACTGTTTATTCATTTGCATAGTTGCTGCCTGACTTGCTGCGTTCCTCCACCATTTTGTGTGTGTTGCTATGTAACCTGATTGGTCATAAAAAGTACAGTAACATGACATCTCTTGCTTTCTGTCTCCAGTGCTGATGTTTGAGAATGCCACAGCCGACGGTGAGATTAATCGTGACTGGTGATGACTTTGGTTACTGTCGGAGGCGGAATCGTGGTATCATGGAATGTTTCAAAGCAAAAGCGATTTCCAATGCATCCTTGCTGGTGAATGGGAGTGCAGCTAAAGAGGCTGCTGCAATGGCTACCAGGTAAGTTTAACTTAACAGTGCAGGAACACATTTTCATCAAAGACCTTCACTGAGATTTACTTATGACGTAGAGCGCCAAAGGTTTAAAAAAAAAGACCACCATATACAGCGGGCAGTGGAGTGAGAGGGAGCAGAGTGGGATGGCTTTGGCACAACAGGCTTCAGCGTGAACAGGAAGAGGCGAGGGTAGGTTCCGTTAAGTTTTGTTTTGTTTGTTTAGAGTAGAGAGAGTGCCAGGCAGGATGTTAGAATGCTCCTCTTGTAGGATGTGGGAAGTCAGGGAGACCTCCGGTGTCCCTGACAATGACACCTGTAAGAAGTGTATCCAGCTACAGCTCCTAACAAACCACGTTAGGGAACTGGAGCAGAAGCTGGATGACCTCCGGATCATTTGGGAGAATCAGGTGTTTGTCGGTAGTAGCTTCAGGGAGGTAGTTACACCAAAGGAGCAGCACACAGGTTACTATCAGGCGAGAGAAGGGGAAAGGGCAGGCAGAGCAGGGTTCCCCTGCGGCCATTCCCCTCAACAAAAAGTATATCGATTTGGATACTGTTGGAAGGGGATGACTTACCTGGGACAAGCTGTGGCAGCCGGATCTCTGGCATTGAGTCTGGTTCTGCAGTGCAGGAAGAAGAGGAGATCGGTAGTGATGAGGGACTCAATAGTTAGAGGTACAGACAGGAGGTTCTGTGGTCGTGACAGAGACTCCCAGATGGTTTGTTGCCTCCCAGGCGCCAGGGTCAGGGATGTCTCTGATCGCGTACACAGCATTCTGAAGTGGGAGGGTGATCAGCCAGATGTCATGGTACACATCGGTACCAATGACGTAGGAAGAAAAAGTGAGGAGGTCCTGAAGAGTGAGTATAGAGAGCTTGCTAGGAAGTTAAAAAGCAGGACCTCAAGGGTGGTAATCTCAGGATTGCTACCTGTGCCACGTGCCACTGAGGGTAAGAATAGGATGCTCTGGTGGCTGAACACATGGCTGAGGAACTGGTTTAGGGGGCAGGGTTTCAGATTTCAGGATCATTGGGGCCTTTTCTGGGGCAGAGACGGGTTACACCTGAACTATAAGGGGACCAATATCCTTGCAGGGAGGTTTGTTAGTGCTATTGGGGAGGGTTTAAATTAGATTTGCAGGGGGATGGGAACCAGAGTGCCAGAGCAGATAGTGGAGTGGGGGTGAAAATAAATGATGTTAAAAGTTCATGCAAAGTCACAAATAGAAGGGCTGTGTGTGGTGGTAATAATCTTCGGAGGTGTGTCTATTTCAATGCAAGGAGTATTGTGGGGAAGGCTGACGAGCTGAGGGCGTGGATTGACACATGGAATTACGACATTATAGCCATTAGTGAAACTTGGCTACAAGAGGGGCAGGACTGGCAGCTTAATGTTCCAGATTTCCTATCTTTCAGTTGTGATAGAGGCAGAGGAATGAAGGGTGGGGGGGGTGGTATTGCTAGTCAGGTAAAATGTTACAGCAGTGCTCAGGCAGGACAGATTAGAGGGCTTGTCGACCGAGACCATATGGGTGGAGCTGAGAAACGGGAAATGTATGACCACATTAATGAGGTTGTATTATAGACCACCCAATAGTCAGCGAGAATTGGAGGAGCAAATCTGCAGAGAGATAGCAGACAACTGCAGGAAATATAAAGTTGTGATAGTAGGGGATTTTAATTTTCCACATAGTGATTGGGATTCCCATACTGTTAAAGGTCTCGATGGGTTAGAGTTTGTAAAATGTGTTCAGGAAAGTTTTCTAAATCAATATATAGAGGTACCAACTAGAGAAGATGCAATATTAGATCTCCTATTAGGAAATGAGTTAGGACAGGTGACAGAAGTGTGTGTAGGGGAACACTTTGGTTCCAGTGATCATAACACCATTAGATTCATCTTGATATGGATAAAGATAGATCTGGTCCTCGGGTTGAGGTTCTAAACTGGAAAAAGGCCAAATTTGAAGAAATGAGAAAGGATCTAAAAAGCGTGGATTGGGACAGGTTATTCTCTGGCAAGGATGTGATTGGTAAGTGGGAGGCCTTCAAAGGAGAAATTTTGAGAGTGCAGAGTTTGCATGTTCCTGTCAGGATTAAAGGCAAAGTGAATAAGAATAAGGAACCTTGGTTCTCAAGGGATATTGGAACTCTGATTAAGAAGAAGAGAGAGATGTATGACATGCATAGGAAACGGAGCAAATAAGTGTTTGAGAAGTATAAAAAGTGCAAAAAAAAAATACTTAAAGTAATCAGGAGGGCTAAAAGAAGACATGAGGTTGCTTTGGCAGTCAAGGTGAAGGATAATCCAAAGAGCTTCTACAGGTATATTAAGAGCAAAAGGATAGTAAGGGATAAAACTGGTCCTCTTGAAGGTCAAAGTGGTTGGCTATGTATGGAACCAACAGAAATGGGGGAGATCTTAAATGGGTTTTTTGCGTCTGTATTTACTAAGGAAACTGACAAGGAGTCAATGGAAATAAGGCAAACAAGTAGTGAGATCATGGAACCTATACAGATTGAGGAGGAGGAGGAGGTGCTTGCTATCTTGCGGCAAATCAGAGTAGATAAATCCCCAGGACCTGACAGGGTATTCCCTCGGACCTTGAAGGAGACTAGTGTTGAAATTGCAGGGGTCCTGGCAGATATATTTAAAATGTCGGTATCTACGGGTGAGGTGCCGGAGGATTGGAGGATAGCTCATGTTGTTCCATTGTTTAAAAAAGGCTCTAAAAGTAATCCAGGAAATTATAGGCCGGCAGGGTTTGATGTCGGCAGTAGCTAAATTATTGGAAGGAGTACTAAGAGATAGGATCTACAAGTATTTGGATAGACAGGGACTTATTAGGGAGAGTCAACATGGCTTTGTGCGTAGTAGGTCATGCTTAACCAATCTATTGGAGTTTTTCGAGGAGGTTACCAGGAAAGTGGATGAAGGGAAGGCAGTGGATGTTGTCCACATGGACTTCAGTAAGTCCTTTGACAAGGTCCCGCATGGGAGGTTAGTTAGGAAGATTCAGTCGCTAGGTGTACATGGAGAAGTAGTAAATTGGATTAGACATTGGCTCAATGAAAGAAACCAGAGAGTGGTAGTGGAGGATTGCTTCTCTGAGTGGAGGCCTGTGACTAGTAGTGTGCCACAGGGATCAGTGCTGGGTCCATTGTTATTTGTCATCTATATCAATGATCTGGATGATAATGTGGTAAATTGGATCAGCAAAATTTGCTGATGATGCAAAGATTGGAGGTGTAGTGGACAGTGAAAAGGTTTTCAAAGCTTGCAGAGGGGTTTGGACCAGCTGGAAAAATGGGCTGAAAAATGGCAGGTGGAGTTTAATACAGACAAGTGTGAGGTATTGCACTTAAGAAGGACAAACCAAGGTACAACATACAAGGTAAATGGTAGGGCACTGAGGAGTGCAGTAGAACAGAGGGATCTGGGAATACAGATACAAAATTCCCTAAAAGTGGCGTCACAGGTAGATAGGGTCGTAAAGAGAACTTTTGGTACATTGGCATTTATAAATCAAAGTATTGAGTATAAGAGTTGGAATGTTATGGTGAGGTTGTATAAGGCATTGGTGAGGCCGAATTTGGAGTATTGTGTACAGTTTTTGTCACCAAATTACAGGAAGGATATTAATAAGGTTGAAAGAGTGCAGAGAAGTTTTACAAGAATGTTGCTGGGACTTGAGAAACTGAGTTACAGAGAAAGGTTGAATAGGTTAGGACTTTATTCCCTGGAGCGTAGAAGAATGAGGGGAGATTTGATAGAGGTATATCAAATTATGATGGGTATAGATAGATTGAATGCAAGCAGGCTTTTTCCATTGAGGTGAGAGGAGGAAAAAAAACCAGAGGACATGGGTTAAGGGTGAAGGGGAAAAGTTTAAAGGGAACATGGGGGGGTGGGGCTTCTTCACACAGAGAGTGGTGGGAGTGTGGAATGAGCTGCCAGGTGAAGTGGTAAATGCGGGCTCACTTTTAACATTTAAGAAAAACTTGGACGGGTACATGGATGAGAGGTGTATGGAGGGATATGATCCAGGTGCAGGTCAGTGGGACTAGGCAGAATAATGGTTCGGCACAGCCAAGAAGGGCCAAGAGGCCTGTTTCTCTACTGTAATATTCTATGGTTCTAAATAACTTGTGAAATACTGTACAGTCGAAGGAAAACAAACAGATTTTGTTCGTAAATGTGTAACAGAAGTAACAGGAAGGAGGATAACAGTAGCAACTGCAGCAGAATACAGGCCCCTCTGGCTCACCTTGTTACTTACTGATCATACGCCACTGGCGTTTGGGGCAGCAGTGAAGTTCCCCATCTCTGACAGTGTTCAGGGCTTCCCTCATCGTGTCAGTAGCTTCTTCTCCATTTTCACTGATGTCAGACATACAGGTCCGGGGTGGAACTCAGGAATACCGTCGCACTCAGATGTTGAAGGATTCTTCATTGCTGTTTCCTTAACAATTTTGTTTGACTAGTCAGGGTTGTTGGCCCTGAGCTGAACCCCCTGAGCCAGGAGGACTCTTTAGTCTGGCCTCTACCCATTGCCCTATGTGGCATGGGTGACCCCACCAAGAATCAAAGCACAAGGCCCTGACTCCAGCCAGCATAGCTCTCCGGGTCATTGAAGCACACAAGCCTCCAAACCCTACAATAAGGTTATGGTCCTCTTGGAGGCCAAGTTTGTTGTGCTGGCCTTTTAACCTACTCTAAAATCAATCTAGCCCTTGTCCCTTGTATAGCCTTCTATTTTACTATTGTTCATGTGCTTATGTAAGAATTTTGGTTATTTGCTTGTATTCGTGTCATGTGTAGCCAGATATATTGAAAAGCCTGTCTTGGTGCTGTTCATGCGGATCAAATTATTACATAGTGCATGGAGGGGCAGGGTGGAGATGCGTCTCTACCAAAGGAGGTACAAGACGCTCCTTCCCTCCACTAGCCTGCAGGTCACCCTTGGACAAAGTGTAGCACCTGGTTAGCTCCTCCGCACCCCACCCCCCCCCACCGATCGGGGGTCATGTGAAGCCATGGGAGCAGGTGGTGGATGGTCATATGAGCAGCTGATACATATCACAAGTCCTAGTTATGCGACCACTGATGCCAGGCAGACAATCTCTGAAGAGTATTGATAATGACTGGGGTCACCCGTCCTGTAAAGACACTGCCCAGAAGAAGGCAATGGCAAACTACTTCCGTAGAAAAAAAAATTGCCAAAAATAATCATGATCACGGAAACGTCATACAACCCGGCACATGATGATGGCATATACAACCTGGCACATGATGACAGCATATACAACCTGGCACATGATGGCATATACAACCTGGCACATGATGATGATGATTGAGGTAGTACAAGGGAAAACACTAACAATGCAGAATAAAGTGTAACGGCCATGGAGAAAGTTCAATGCAGGATATTGATAAAATGCAAGATCATAATGAAGAAGATTGTGAGGCCAAGAGTCCATCTTATTGGACAAGAAGTCGTTTCAAGAGGGACATTCCTTGGGCCCGAATGTCATTAGGGGTTGTACAGTGATGAGCACAGCAGAGCTGTTTCCCTGCATCTCGAACAATACAGGTTCAATTCTGACCGAAGCTAGTGTGCATGTGGAGTTTGCATTTCACTCCAGTCCTCCCCCTCTCCTGGTCCCGTTGCTGCAGGCCTCGTGCAATTGCGCAAGAACGGTTCAAAGTCAGGGTGTCCTGCAGTGGTGACTTGTCTCCTGAGAGATCAGAAACACGCACCGTGGGTGAATCGGGAGTGCGGTGCGGCAGTCTTCGCTTAGCTAGGTGAACATAGCTAGTGAACACAGACTTAAAAAGCTCCACACCATTTTTTATGCCGTGGACAAATACCATTAAGCAAGGGGTCTGTGCACCCCAGGTTGGAGACCGCTGGTCTACACCATCCAGAATACAGTAGCCATTTTAACTGGCATTTCATCAACATAGAATTTAGACCCTTAGGACATAGAATGCTGACCGTTAATGTACTCCATGCTAACCCGAACTCTTCCCTCCCTCTTCACCCTCCATTTTTCTTTCATCTATGTTCCCTATCCATGAGACTCTAATGCCCCTAATGTTTCTGTCTCTCTCACTACCCTGGCAATTAAACATCCACTTTAATGTTTGCCCACACAGTGGCTGGAGTGGGAACTCAACGTAGTTTGTTGTTACCCCAATGGTACCTCTTGAGCTTTCAAGCTGAAAGTTGCCCTCCAAGCCACACACCACCCTGACTTGGAATTGGCTCACTGGGTCAAAATCCTGGAATTCTTTCGCTAATAACCTTGCACTTTACCCACACCTCACAGATTGCACTGGCACAAGGGATGGGTAATGAGATTCTGCAGATGCTGCAAATCCAAGCAACACACACAAAATGCTGGAGGAACTCACAGGTCGGGCAACATCTATGCAGAGTCAACTTACTGGGCTGAGACAGTTCTTCATGAGCTTCAAGTTATGCAACACCTTCAAGTCCTGAAGAAGAGTCTCGGCCCGAAATATTGTCTGTTCATTCTTCTCCTGACTTGCTGAGTTTCTCCAATATTTTGAGTGTGCTTTATTCTGGGTGATAAAATTCTCTGCCCAATGAAGCAGTGAAGCCTACCTCAGTAAATATATTTAAGACAAGGTTGGATAGATTTTTGCATAGTCAGGGAATTGAGGGTTATGGGGAAAAGGCAGGTAGGTTGTTGATCAGTCCATGGCCAGATCAGCCATGACCTTACTGAATGGCGGAGCAGGCTCGACAGGCCAGATGACCGACTCCTGCTGTTTCTCCTATTTCTTATGTAATTAAAATACTGCTCGTCCAGTGAAGCCCACAACCCTTGAATGAAGGAGAAAAGAAAGAATGGCAAAGGCATTTATTATTAAGGTATGTATACACAACACAACCTTGGAATTCTTCTCCTCACAGGTAGCCAAAACAAAGAAATCTCAAAAGAACCCACGAAAAAAAGATGTCCAAACATCCAATGTTCAGGAAGGGAGAACAAAAAACATTGTGCAAACAACAAAAGCAAGCAAATAGCTTCAGAACTGGAGTTTACGAAGGCCCTGCATCACTGCAACAGTTATAGTTCATTCCAAAGCCGAGAAAACTTTGCGAGACCACAGATGTGAAGCTGGGCATCAGTGTAGAGCGGCGTGGAGCTGAATAAACGTGGTGGACCTGCAGACCCGACCTGTCCCTCATCTCAGTCCCCACTCCCTGACCTTTTCAATTTGGCGAACGCTTAACCAGGTCAAACTGCAGGCTGTTCCTCACACTCCGACTGCTCTGGATCCTGAACCCTGCTGCCATAATCCAGCCCCTACCCAACCTTTCCAATCCAGCCTAGCATTTAAATCAACCAGACATCGGGACTTTTCTCACTCCGAGTCGCCACAACTCTGCCTTCAGTTTGTTTTGACCCCGATTGCGCTTTGCCACCTCAAATCTCCACTTGCCTTGCCTCTCCGTTGTTAGTGTCAATCGTTATTAATAAGATGTATCATAGTTTCCTTTTGCTTTGTTTTTTGGGACTGTAAGTCATTGCTGTACATCACCAGTACCCACTGCACGCAGGCTCCCCCGCCGGTCACAGAGTACGGGCTCTACAATGTTAACTTTAGGACATACATTTAAGGTGGGAAATGGGAAAGTTTAGGGAGATGTGTGGGCAAGTTTTGTTTTACACGGTGCTGAGTGTCTGGAACAGGTAGCTGGGGGAACAATAGAAACAGACACAGTCGTGACATCGCAGAGGCTGTGAGACGTGAATATGGAGGGATGTGGGCCACATACAGGCGGAAGGCAGTTAGTTCAATTCGATATTGTGTTTTTATTTATTTAGAGATACAGCATGGTTACAAGCACTTCAGGGCCTGCAAGCCTGCGCCCGCAATTACACACGTGACCAATTAACCTACGTCTTTGGGATGTGAGAGGAAAATGGAGCACCCGGAGGAAACCCACATGGTCACAGGGAGAATGTACAAACTCCTTACAAGGAGCAGAATGGCGGGAAGTGAACCCGGGTCACTAATGCTGTAATAGTGTTATTTTAGCCACTGCGTTACCCTGGTGACCTAAAATGTTCAGCACTGGCATTGTGGGCCGAACAGCACGTTTCTGTCCACCACTGCTTCAGTTTCAGCTGAACTTAGAAGTATACGTCTGCTCCTTTGCTATCTTGGAATTCCCTGCCCAAAAGCACAATGGAAGTACCTCTGCCCTAGGTGCTTCAGTGGTTCCATTGAATATCAGGGAATGTATACAGTATACAACCTGAAATTTGTACTCTTCACAGACATCCACCAATATCAGAGAATGTATATTAGTGGTCGCCTACCTTTTTAAGCCCAAGATCCCCTACCTCGGCCTTAGTGAAAGGCAAGATTGACCTACTAAATCGTTTAGTCACACGCATGCGCACCGGGCAGAAAAGACTGGAAGTAAAGCCCTGCAACCCAGAAACAGTCTTTACAAACAGCTTTCAGTAGCTGGAGTATTGCTATATTACCATTATCTTAATTAGTATTACTTATTTCTATAATGCTCACATTACAACACCTTTAATTCTATGTTTCATTATTTAATTTTATTTCAACACGAAAAATAAGTGAATAAAAATTGACTGTTGCAGTCAGTGTGATGACTGGGGCTGAATACTTTCTGCTAGTTCCCTGAAATTTGGCTCATAACTACAGACAGCCAGTCTGCGACAGTCTGTGAGGTGTCTGTCAGTAAGACAGCTCCTGTACTTAGATTTCATAGTTTTCATCTGTTGCAGCACAGTGCCCTCACAAACCTCCTGACAGACCGAATATTTGAATGGACAGTTTCCTTTGTTAGACTGAAATGTTGAATCTGCCACATTTTTCAGGTGTTTTGTATTGGTAAACTGTTACTGAGACACTAGTATAGGTTTCAGAGGTACGCAAGCTAATGACACCACTTTTTTTGTTTCCCTGTTATTTACATTTGGGGAATGTTGGAATTTAAAGGGGGACAAGTATTGTAATGTGAACATTATAAAGATAAGTTAATACAAATTAGGATAATGGTAATATAGCAATTCCATAGCTACGCGGCTACAGAAAGCTATTTGTAAAGAGAGATTGTGAGGTTTTACTTCCGGTCTTTTCTATCGCAGTGCATGGCGGGGGAGCTACACACATGCACACTGGGCAGAAAGAACGTAACTAAAACCCCCGCAACCTGGAAACAATCTCCCTTTACAAACAGCTTTCAGTAGCTGGAGTATTGCTATATTACCATTATGCTGATTAGTATTACTTATTTTTATAAAGCTCACATTACAACAGTATTTGTGTATTTATTTATTTTTCATTTTTTTCGGGATCTACTGGGAAAGTCTCAAAGATTGACCGGTTGGCGATCACTAATGTATACAGTATACAACCTGAAATTCGTACTCTTCACAGACACCCAATTGTTCTGATACTGAAAATCAGCTGGTTGAAGTTATAACTTACAATCTTATTTCAAGGACCAACCCCTTAGTAATAATGATCAGAGAGAATCTAAGTACCAACAAGTACCTTCACTGTCTGAACATGAATTTACACAACCAAATACCTAAGTGCACACCTACTAAGTTTTCCTGACCCTCCATGAACCATCAATGAAGAGAAAGTATTACCTGGGAAAGGAGTCTACGCTGGCCTGTCACTCCTCGTGGTCCTGCACCAATCTCAGTGCCGCGGGGTCCTCCACGTCCACAGTGCTTGGACTCTGGAGAGTTGCTGCTCCTTTGCATTTGAAGCTCCTGACTCTTGTCGTGTTTCTCATCAGTTCAAATGATACACTTCCATCCTATTGGCTCAAGGTCACTGGACCTACCTGAATCACCTTCGTATTGGCTCTGGTCCAGGGCTACAACCAGCATTGTTCTGTGGTCTCTGCCCTCAGCCTCGTGCCATCGGTCTTTTCAACTCTGACTGGTTCAAGCCGGTCAAATTAGGTGACCCAGACACTGTCTAATGACATTGCAGGTTGCTTCTCCGGCAAGCCTGCCACTTCACATAATAAATAGCTACTTTTTTGAGAATGGTCTCAAGTTTAGCAGGTCATTAGCTGAAACTCCTTCTGTCCACACTTGAGACATTGCTCTTTGAAGATGTCCTGGATATTACAGAGGCTGGTGCCCATGATGGAGCTGACTGAGGCTACGTCTACACTACGCCAGATAATTTTGAAAATGAAGCTTTTTCCTCTTCATTTTGACCTTCCGTCCACACTGAAACGGCGTTTTCATCCCCCGAAAATGGAGATTTTCAGAAACGTTCTCCAGAGTGAATAAATCTGAAAACGCCTAATATCCGTTGCAGTGTGGATGGGATAACCGGAGATTTTTAAAACCACTGTCATGACGTGCCGGAACAGATGGCAGCAGGGCGGCATTTCATTGTTTTCTTCTTACTATTATTATTATTACTTTATTGTCGCCAAACAATTGATACTAGAGTGTACAATCATCACAGCGATTTTGATTCTGCGCTTCGCAGAACCTAACAACTTCAGAACAGACGGAAACGAGATTGAAGCCAGAAGAGTTAGAAATGTACTCACCAAATACTTTGGCTCATAGCCTACTGAATAAATAAGTATACTTACTTTGCCCTGTTTTCTGTCCTTGCTTGTATGAAGGTGGTTTACCTATTTATGCAAGTACTTCTCTGACAATAGATGCGTAACAGCCTAATGTAACATTGTATGGAAATACAAGATTACACTGCAGACATGTTTTATACATTTAACAAGGTGCTTTATTAATGCAACAGAGTTGGTCAGTTTTGCAATTTTTGTCATCAGCCGGGTTATACTGTCTGTGAACTCCCTGTCGGTTGCCTCCATACGCTACAGTATTTGTTTTTTTTCAGTTTAAGTCCTCCTGCGCAAGAGCCAAGAGCAATTCCTTTTAAGTTTTTCTACTCTGTAACTGGACAAATGCGCACCAAGCATACCATTTCCTCTTCGCTTGTTTTCTGTGTGTCCTGCGCATGCCCAGTAGGAGGAGATTTGCCCAAATATCCGTCTTATGTGGACAGAGCTATTTTGAAAAACGCTTAGTGTGGACGTCTGTCGTTTTTACTCGAAACCGGAGTTTTCAAAATTATCTGGCGTAGTGTAGACGTAGCCTGAGTTTACAACTCTTTGCAGCTTATTTCTATCCTGTGCAGTAGCCAACCTCTTCCCTACCCCCACCCTGCCATCCCGGACGGTGATGCAGTTAGTCAGAATGCTCTCCATTGTACATCTTTAGAAAGTTTCTTGTGTTTCAAGTGACATTCCAAATCTCTTCAAACTCCTAATGAAATATAGCTACTGTTTTGCCACCTTTATAGCTGTATCGATATGTTGGGTCCAGATTGGTCCTCAGAGATATTGACACCCAGGAACTTAAAATTGCTCAGTGCCTCCACTTCTGATCCCTTTATGAGGACTGATGTGTGCTCCCTTATCTTACCCTTTCTGAAGTCCACATTCAGTTCTTTAGTCTTACTGATGTTGATTGCAAGGTCATTACTGCAACACCACTCAACTAGCTGGTATATCTTGCTCCTGTACACCCTCTCGTCTCTATCTGAGATTCTGCCAACAATGATTGTATTATCAGCAAATTTATAGATGACATGCTTTCTGACCAACAATATAATCGAATATTGAATAAGAGTGGGGAAAGCCAGTGGGTACAGAACATCTATCTCAGTACTGTGTGTGTGGGTTCTATTCCTGTCTTTGTTAATAGACAAATCATTCATCATAAAAAGCATTTCAGCCAGGAGTGAATGAATGTTTGTGTCATTTTCTTTTACATTCTAATGACCACAGAGTGGGTAGATTCAGAAGGTGTCAATCTTCTCATGTCAAACTCCTCCTTTAGGAAGTGAAACGGGCTGAGGCATTGTTACCTGGATTTAAGAAATGATCTTCCCAGGACTCCATACCAGCATTATCATCATTATGTACTGTGTCATATGACATCATCATCATTATGTAACATGTCGTATGGCATCATCATTATGTACCATGTCGTATGTCATCATCATTATGTGCTGTGTCGTATGACGTGGGCGATCATAGTCTTGACCATGATTGTTTTTGGCAAATTTTTCTACAGAAGTGGTTTGCCATTGCCTTCTTCTGGGCAGTGTCTTTACAAGACGGGTGACCCCAGCCATTATCAATACTCTTCAGAGGTTGTCTGCCTGGTGTGGTCGCATCACCTGGACTTATGATCTGCACCACCTGCTCCCATGGCTTCCCATGACCCCGATCGGGGGAAGGGGTCCAAAGCAAATGCTACACCTTGCCCAAGGGTGACTTGCAAGCTAGCACCTTACACCACCTTTGGTAGAGATGTCTCTCTGCCCCACCACACTTCCATACCAGCAGCTTTAGCTAAATGTAAAGCCGTGAGGATTTACACTAAACTTTGAATCTAGAGAAGAAATGGCTAGTTGCCAGAAAGCAATATTGGGCAGCGTGGTAGCGTAGCGGTTTGCACAATGCACTACAGTCACATTGTTTGCAGATCAGGCTTCAATTCCCACCACTGTTTTCAAGGAATTTGTAAATTCTCCCATAAATACTTGGGTTTCCTCGAGTGATCAGTTTCCTCCCACATTCCAAAGACTTACAGGCTAGAGTTAGTAGGTTGTGGCATGTTATGTTGGCGCCAGAAGCATGGCAAAACGTGGGCTGCCCCCAGCACGTCCTTAGCCTGCGTTGATCGATGAGGCAAACAAGGCATCTCTGTATGCTTGATATACTTGAGACAAGTAAAGCTAATCTTTCTTTGCAGGGCTGTTCGCTGAGCCTTGGGGTCGGCTCAGCAGTCGAGGTGATGTCATCGGTGTACAGAAGCGTGTTGTTTCTGCCGAGTGCTTGCGTTAATTTGGCCTGACTCTCAGTTGGCAATCAGAATAACGAGAGTCGGACCACATAAAAGCCAGCACTCAGCTGAAATTGCACACTGATGATGTCACAAGTTTGCGACCAGGCTCAGCGAGCAACCCTATAAATAAGCAACCAAGTTCTTAAGTTTCAAAGCTCATCTTTCTGCTTAATACTTCATTGTATTCACTACCTAGACTGCAAGTGACTGCTCTTGAAGATAATTAAATTATTCATTTAATCTTGTATAACAGGCTGAATATAATGTCAAAGAAATTCCAAATTTTGAAGTGCCACCATCCTATTTTCCATTCCATTAACTTTAATCTTTAAAAAAAATCTATAAAGTAACTGATGTGTCTTTGAATTGTGTGGTGTATGAGGTTTTTAATCCACCATTTTATTTATATGGAATGTATTTTTAAGCCGAGTTCTTTCTTCCTCTCAAACAGAAACAGGCTTCCCCTTGGCCTTCATGCGAATCTGTCTGAGGGTTTACCTGTCTGTGAACAACTCCGAATGGGCTCTTCCTTGGTCAACAAGGATGGCTTTTTCCATGGGAAAATGGGAATTCGGGAAGTGCTGAAGAGCGGCCACATCAACCTATCTGAGGTATGTGTCGAGGCTGACCATGGTGTGAAGGTTTAAACAGGAATACTATCATCTTTTCAGATCTCCACAGGAAATATGAGTGTAGTTAGGGCTGAACTTTCACACTTGACATATCAGTCAGGTTTGATATCACCGACATGTGTACTTTCAGGCTTCTGTACCTCCTTCCTTATGGTAGCAATGAGAAGAGGGCATGTCCTGGTGATGGGGGTCCTTGATGATCGATACCGTGTTTTTGAGACATCACTCCTACAGTGGCTAGTGTCCGTGATGGAGTTTCTGCAGCTTCTCTTGATCCTGTGATTTAGAGGCCCCCCCCCACCCCCGCCGATACCAGTTAGAATGCTCTCCATGGTACATCTGTAGAAATTTTGCTTTCGTATAGAGGCTCAGCGTAGAGATTCTGCAGATGCTGGAAATCCAGAGAAACAAACACAAAATGCTGGAGGAGTGTAGAAAGTCAGGCAGCATCTCTGGAGGAGCCAAGACCCTTCGTCAGAACTGGAGAGGAAAGTGGGCGGTGGGGCAGGAGCCAGAATTAGGGTGAGGGGAAGCTGGCAGGTGATAGGTGGAGGAAGGTAGGGGCAAAGTAGTAAGCTGAGAAGTGATAGGTGGAAGAGGTAAAGGGCTGAAGAAGAACAAATCTAACAGGAGAGAACAGTGACTGTAGAAGAAAGAGGAGGGGAAGCAGATGAATGTAATTTCATGTTGAGGAGAAGAGAAGAGGTGAGACGGCAACCAGAATGGGGAATGGGAGAAAGAGAAAGGGAGAGGGGTCAAATAGTCAGATGCTGGAGAAATCAATGATTGTACCATCAGGTCGAAGGCTACCCAGACAGAATATCAGGCATTGCTTTTCCAATCTGTGCTTGGCCTCATCATGGAAGTAGAGGAGGCCATGGACGTAATAGGGATGCAAAGTCAAATTGAAACAGGTAGTAACCTTGAAATCCCGCCTTTTTTCAGTGGACGGTGCGAAGGTGCCCGATTAAGTAGCCCTTCAATTTGTGTCAAGTAGAGGCGGCTGCCCTGGGTCCTAACGGGTTTGCAGCTGAAGTGTTGCCTCACCTGGAAGGATTTTAGAGCCCTGAATGGAGGCAGGGGGAAGTGCGGGGGCAGGAGTGGAGGCGAGGGGGGAGGTGCGGGGTCAGGAGTGGAGGCGAGGGGGGAGGTGCGGGGTCAGGAGTGGAGGCGAGGGGGGAGGTGCGGGGGCAGGAGTGGAGGCGAGGGGGAGGTGCGGGGGCAGGAGTGGAAGCGAGGGGGAAGGTGCGGGGGCAGGAGTGGAGGCGAGGGGGAGGTGCGGGGGCAGGAGTGGAGGCGAGGGGGAGGTGCATGGACAGGAGTGGAGGCGAGGGGGAGGTGCGGGGACAGGAGTAGCACTTGTCCTGCCTGCTTGGTTGGAGTATTGAGGAGAGGTTAGACACTGTGGCTGTTTTCTCTAGAGAGATAGAAACTGAGAGGAAATTTGACAGAAATATGTAAACTTATATGTCAGTGAAGATACCCCATGGGTTGTAGAACACCACAACACACAAACAGGCCCTTTGGCCCATCTACTTTGTGCCGAACCGTTTCCCACCAACCTGCACCAGGACCATAGCCCTCATACCGCCCCCCCATCCATGTACCTATCAAAACTTCTCTAAATGTTGAAATCAAACCCACATATACCACTTCTGCTGGCAGCTCGATCCATACTCTTAAGTATTTAACCTTCCACCTTTAACCCATGACTTCTCATTGTAGTCTCGCCCAACCTCTGTGAAAATAGCCTTTACCCTATCTATATCCCTCCATAATTTTGCATAGCTCTATCAAATCTCCCCTCAATCATCTACATTCTAGGGAATAAATTCAAAAATTCATAGTAAATTTGTTATGAAAGTACATATGTCACCAGACACAACCCTAAGATTCATTTTTGTGCAGGCATTCACAGTAAATACAAGGAACGTAATGGAATCAAAGAAAGACTGTGCCCAACAGGATGGACAACCAGAGTGCAGAAGACAATAAATTGTTGAAATACAAAAAGAAAGAAACAATTAATACTAAATAAGTAATAAATATGGAGACAATGAGATGAAGAGACCTTGAAATTAAGTTCATGGGTTGTGGGAACAGTTCAGTGTTGGGACAAGTGAAGTTATCCTCTCTTGTTCAGGAGCCTGATGGTTGAGGGGTAGTAACTGTTCCTGAACCTGGTGGTGTGGGTCCTGCAGCCCCTGTAACTTCCTGATGGCCACATTGAGACAAGAGTGTGTCCAGGGTGGTGATGGGGGGTGCCTGATGATGGATGCTGCTCTCCTGTGACAGCGCTCCGTGTAGATGGTGAGGAAGGCGCTAGCTGTGATGGATTTGGCCATATCCACTACTGTTTGTAAGTAACTTCTGTACTTTTTGTAGGTACTTTGGTAAGTCCTAACCTATCCAACCTTTCCCTATAACTCAGGACCTCAAGTCCTGGCAACATCTTTGTCAATGTTTGAGTGAATGTTAACCATGTTTCCTAGCAAAGATCAGAGGGGAACGTCACCAATGCTGACGCCATTTTTCAGCTTGGTCCATCAGCTAATGTTGGACTTACACATGCCAACCAGCTTCTTCTGTCTACAACACAGCTGCATTAAGACACTGTGGTTAGATTTCTGTCTGAAATGACAATAAAGTCAAGTTGCTCCAATAATACCAGAGGTCTGATTCTTAAAAATAACTGTACCTACTGCTCCCTGAAGCATTGCTCTTCAATCAGATATTTTTCTCCTTGTACCTAAGCAGGACAATTTCCTTATAGCAAGGACTAAACTCTGTACACCAGTTTAAATCTAACTTCTGTTCAGATTGGTACCTTGGGAGCCCTTGTGCAGGATTCCTGAAAGATTAAATAGCAGGTCGAGTCAGTGGTGAGGAAGGCAAATGCAATGTTCACATTCATTTCAAGAGGACCTCCAAGAAGACCGCAACCTCATTGTAAGGTTTAGAGGCTTGTGTGCCTCAATGACCCAGAGAACTATGTTGGCTGGAGTCAGGACTGTACGCTTTGGCTCTTGGTAGGGTCACTCATGCCAAACAGGTCAAAGGGTAGAGGCCAGACTAAGAGTGGTCCATCGGTCCTCCAGGTTTGGGGGTTCAGCTCAAGGCTAATAACCCTGACTGGTAAAACAAAATTGTTACAGAAACAGCAAAGGAGATTCGTTCTAAGTGTGACAGTATTCCTGGGTCTCCACCCTGGACTTGCACGACTGACAGTAGTGAAAACTGGGAGGAAGCTACCGACATGTTGAAGGAAGCCCAGAACACTGCCTGAGTTGGAGGACCTTCATTGCTGCCCTAAATGTCAGCAGTATAATGAACAGTAGAAGAATATACGAGTAAGAGCAAGGGTGTAGTGCTGAGGCTTTATAAAGCATTGGTCAGACTGCACTTAGTATTGTGTGAACTTCCCACTAATCAGGACATTTACAGGTGTGGGGGGAAAAGAAAGGGCCTGAAGGATCACTGGGGACCCGAGTCACCCCAACTGTTCCAGCTGCGACTGTCCAGAAACAGTACTGCAGCATAAAAGCCAGGACCAACGGCTCCGGGACAGCTGCTTCCACCAGCCTATCAGACTGACTAATTCATGCTGATACAATTGTATTTCTATGCTATACTGACTGTCCTGTTGTACATACTATTTATTACCAATTACTATAGACGGAGATGTAACATAAAGATTTTTACTCCTCATGTATGTGAAGGATGTAAGTAATAAGGTCAATTCAATTCAATTCAATCGTATCTTAAGAAAGGATGGAGAGGGTCTAGAGGAGGTTCACCAGTGAACCCAGGAATGAAAGGATTAACATATTAGATTCAATGTATGCACACAGAATACGGCTCTGCGATTCATCCTCACACAGGCAGCCACGAAACAAAGAAACACCATGGAGGAAGAAAACATCGAAACACCCAATGCGCAAAGAGAAGAACAAATTGCGCAAACAGCAAAAAGTGAGCAAACAACACATAGAATATCAAACAAACCAGGAGTTCAGGAGTCTCCAGTGCCACAGGTCCTAGCTAATTCAGGCACAGGATGATTCTTCAGTCCACATCAATCGCCCTGATCAAACTGTTGAGAAACAGCAAAAAGAGGAACTAGCATCCAGGAATATATGCAACATGAACTCAAAGACCCCCAAAGCAAGTCTACAGCTTCACCAATCAATGTGGATCCCAAGACTCCTGCACATTCCTCTGACAGCAGCTGGCGTGAAGGTGAGGAGAACAAAGGCAGACAGTGCCAAACACTCGCCTATCCTCTGCTCTTTTCCTTGCTTGACGGCTCAATCGTAGAGAAGCAATGGAGTCGATTACAGGCTCACGTCCTTGACACTTCAGTCGGAGAGAAGCAATGCAATCGATCATGGGCTTGTTCCCTTACACCTCAATCAGAGAGAAACAATGGGGTCGATCGTGGGCTCACACACTCGACGTCTCAGTCGGAGAGAAGCAATGGAATCAATCATGGGCTCACACCCTGTCTCTTGGTTACTAAGCCTCCAGGCCACACACTCTGCTCCAAACTCCACTGAGCTCACTCAGACAATAAGGCACCAAATCCTTCAACTGGCCCAAAATAATAACATGAAAGTGTAAATGACAGTTTCCATCGCACACAGCTTAGTTGTAGAATCCTGTTTGTAGTAAAAGAAGTCATTTTGTGAACTGTCAGCAGGATGTCATTGTTTGCTGGCTCTGGCCCTGTGCTCCCTGGAGTTTGGAGAAATGAGGGAGGGATGTCAGAGGTGATTTTTTTTTTATACAGTGGAAGTGCCTTGCATGCCCTGCATGCCCTGCCAGTGCGGGATGGTAGAGGCCAATACTTCAGGAGCATTTAAGAGACTCTAAGATAGTCACGTGGATGATAGACAGATGGAGGGTTATGGGAGGGAAGGGGTAGGTTGATCTTGGAGTAGGCTCAAAGGCTGACAATGTTGTGGGCTCAAGAACCTGTCATGTACAGTTTTATGTTCGATGGTCGCTGCAAAACTCTGGTAGGGCAGCGTGGCACAACGCTTTACAGTACCAGTGACCCGGGTTCAATTCCCATCGCACGGTGGTGTAGTGGTTAGCACAATGCTTTACAGTACCAGTGACCCGAGTTCAATTCCCATCACATGGTGGTATGGTGGTGTAGTGGTTAGCACAACACTTTACAGTACCAGTGACCCGGGTTCAATTCCCATCGCACGGTAGTGTAGTGGTCAGCACAATGTTTTACAGTACCAGTGACCCGGGTTCAATTCCCATCGCACGGTAGTGTAGTGGTCAGCACAACGCTTTACAGTACCAGTGACCCGGGTTTAATTCCCACTGCTGTTTACAAGGAGTTTGTATGTTTTCCCCATGACTCCATCGGTTTCCCCTGGTTGCTCTGGTATCCTCCCACAGTCCAAAGATGCAGAAGTTAAAAGGTTAATTGGTCATTGTAAGTTGCCCTGTGATTAAATCGGGAGGATTGCTGGGCGGTGTGTAATTGTAAATTGCCCCGTGATTGGGCTGGGATTAAATCGGGAGGATTGCTGGGCAGTGTGTCATTGTAAATTGCCCCGTGATTGGGCTGGGATTAAATCGGACTTTTCAACCAGCGCACAAAGGAAATTAATGTGCGCACAAAAGGTTAATTACCTAAAATAATGTAATTAATAATTATACTTATTGAAAATAATCTTTTAGCTAATGTTTCTGTTAACCAGTTAGTTGGCTAAATACTGTCACAAGAAGTCGATAAATGTCACATGGAAAGTAGCTTCGCAGGTTCTAAGCGATGTCTTCGATGAACCGGCTGCACTGTGCAAGATTCTGCAAGAGTGGCCTGACACCGATTGATTCACTTCATTTTGCGCCAGGCAAAATTAACAAGATAAGGAAGCAGTATCTGGGAGACAACGTTTCGTGGAGTGACAAAGTTAAAGTTTTGCTAAGCCAACAACGTGTAGAAAATGTGACCTAGATACAAGTTTGCTGTTGACTTTTATAAATAGTCTGTGTGTTCATTTAGAAGGAAGGTTTCCTGAAGATGAGGTACAAGAATGGTCAGCTTTTGATTTCTCCACAATTGCAGATTGTGACTTCACATTTGGCGATGAACAAGTTAATGCCTTATGTCTAAAATATCATGATTTCCTAGCTGAAAATACTGCAATAGTTAGACAGTTTAATGATTTCAAATTTTCCGTACCTGTCCATATCCCTCTAAGCCTTTAACCCTTTCCATTCTCCCTTCATGATTTTATACACCTCTATATGATCACCCCTTGGTGTCCTGCAGCCCCAGTGAATAATGTCCTAGTCTGCCTGAATTCTCCCCGTAACTCGGGCTCTCTGGTCTTGGCAGCATCCTTGTAGATCTTTGTTGCACTCTGTCCAGTTCAGTGACACAACAGAGTAACTAAACCTGTACACAATACATCAGCTGTGGCCTCACTAACATCTGGTCCAAATAATCAGTGGCTTCAGAGACATTCTAGGCTTCTGAAAAAATATCTAGATGGCGACATCCAAAATTCAGCATAATCCTCTACTTCGTCATTGTCAGAGAAGTACCTTGTGATGGTGCCAACAACCAACAGCAATGTCCTGAAGATAGTTCATGAAGCAACTACTTCTTTTAAATGTGCTCTGATTGAACCGCGTGCAGTTGGAGCCTGGAGTTTACATTTTGATCCAGCGATTTGGGTGATCTGGCTCTTTTGCTGCTTCCAGGGAAGTTTAGTGAGTTTAAGAGCAGAATGGCGGAATATGAACTTGTGATCGCCTCCGTTACTCATTGCCGATTAAAGTGTCCATGACTTTGGACGTGTTTCAGAGCACTCTATGTTTCGATGTTTAGTCTCTGTGGCTTTGGACTCTTTTGGAGGATTCTGCAGTGTGATATTTAGTCTCTTTGGGAGACAGCAAAGCACCAAATCGCTCATTTGGCCTGAAAACACGCCACCATATACAGCCTTGAGATTAATCTTCTTGCTGGCAGCCACAGAAAAGAACCAGAAGAAAATCCATTAAAAATACCACATACAACAAAGCCTGCCATGCATATTTTAGGACTAGGTCCGAGCCCAATTCTCTCTGAAGAAAGATGAGTTGGTACAGTGGAGTGGATGTTAATGGACTGGCTGCTAGACTTCTAGATAATTGATCTCGTTTGAATTTAATTGGCAGCTGGTGAATTTTTTTCACAGTTTCTTTTGTTAATTAAATTATGGAATGTGAAACTTTTCAATTGTTATTGATTTCATGTTGGCATTCATTTCAAGAGGACTAGAATATAAAAGCAAGGATGTAAGACTGAGGCTCAGTAAGACACTGGTGAGGCCTCAGATGGAGTATTGTGAGCAGTTTTGGGCCCCTTATCTAAGAAAGGATGTGCTGTCATTGGAGAGGGTTCAAAGGAGGTTCAGGAAAATGATTCCAGGATTAAAAGGCTTGTCATATGAGGAGCGTTTGATGACTCTGTGCCTGTATTCACTGGAATTCAGAAGAATGAAGGGTGACCTCACTGAAACCTGTGGAACGTTGAAAAGCCTCCATAGAGTGGATGTGGAGAGGATGTTTCCTATGGTGGGGGAGTCTAAGACCAGAGGACACAGCCTCAGAATAGAGAGGCATCCTTTTAGAATGGAGATGACGAGGAATTTGTTCAGCCAGAGAGTGGTGAATCAGTGGAATTTATTGCCACAGGCAGCTGTGGAGGCCAAGTTGTTGGATGTATTTAAGGCAGAGATTGATCGATTCTTGATTGGAAGGGATACAGGGAGAAGGCAGGAGATTGAGGGTGAGAGGGAATTGGATCAGCCATGATGAAATGGGGCAGACTCGATGGGCCAAATGGCCCAATTCTACTCCTATATCTTGTTGTCTAAAAGAGATGATAAACAATAGAGATTCTGTAGATGTTGGAAATCCAGAGCAACACTCACAAAATGCTGGAGGAATTTCAGCAGCTCAGGTCAGTATGTATGGAAATGATGCTTCAGGCTGAAATCCTTCTTCAGGATTCGAAGATATTTCGTCAGATGGATGTTTCTCTTAGTAAATAGTTAACAAATCTATGGCTGTTTACAAGAAGGCAATGGACAGACTAATGAAGCTGAGATCCTTCAATGTGTGCAGCAGGGTGCTGGAGATCTTTTACCAGTATGTTGTAGCGAGTGCGGTCTTCATTGCAGCTTTCTGTTGGGGGAGCAGCTTTGGTGCTGTGATGCAAAAAGACTAAATAAACTCATCAAAAAGGCTGGATCCATCCTTGGCTACAACCCAGACTCTTTTGAGATAGTGGTGGAGAGGAGGTCACTAAACAGACTGTTATCCATTATGGATGAACGGGCTCGTTCAGCTCCACTGTCACAAGGATCATTACAGAAAATCTTTTCTTTAATATGCAATATTTCTGTTTTTGCACGTTATTATTTTTATTTTATTATTTTTTTTCTCTCTCTCCCTCTGCTAGATTATGTATTGCATTGAACTGCTGCTGCTAAGTTAACAAATTTCACATCACATGCCGGTGATAATAAACCTGATTCTGAATGCAATAAGCATATACAACAGTGCTCTGTGCAACAGGAGAACACACATCATAGTACAATAGTAAACACGAGGAAATCTGCAGATGCTGGAATTTCAAGCAACACACGTAAAAGTTGCTGGTGAACGCAGCAGGCCAGGCAGCATCCCTACAAAGAGGTACAGTCAACGTTTCGGGCCGAGACCCTTCGTCAGGACTAATCGAAAGAAGAGATAGTAAGAACTAGTCCTTTTTCTAGCTCTTCTTTCAGTTAGTCCTGACGAAGGGTCTCGGCCGGAAACATCGACTGTACCTCTTCCTAGAGATGCTGCTTGGCCTGCTGCGTTCACCAGCAACGTTTATGTGTGTTGCATAGTACAATAGTCTCTGTTTTATTATTTTGTACAGTATTATTGAACATTGGTAAATTATTATAACCATATAAGAATTACAGCACAGAAACAGACCATCTTGGCCCTTCTAGTCCGTGCCGAACTCTTATTCTCACCTAGTCCCACTGACCTGCACTCAGCCCATAACCCTCCATTCCTTTCCTGTCCATATATCTATCCAATTTAACCTTAAACGACAACATCGAACCTGCCTCAACCACTTCTGCTGGAAGCTCGTTCCACACAGCTACCACTCTCTGAGTAAAGAAGTTCCCCCTCATGTTACCTCTAAACTTTTGCCCTTTAACTCTCAACTCATGGCCTCTCGTATGAATCTTCCCCATTCTCAATGGAAAAAGCCTATCCACGTCAACTTTATCAATCCCCCTCATAATTTTAAACACCTCTATCAAGTCCCCCCTCAACCTTCTACGCTCCAAAGAATAAAGACCTGACTTGTTCAACCTTTCTCTGTGACTTAGGAGATGAAACCCAGGCAACATTTTAGTAAACCTCCTCTGTACTCTTTCAATTTTATTGACATCTTTCCTATAATTCGGTGACCAGAACTGTACACAGTACTCCAAATTTGGCCTTACCAATGCCTTATACAATTTCAACATTACATCCCAACTCCTATACTCAATGCTCTGATTAATAAAGGCCAGCATACCAAAAGCTTTCTTCACCACCCTATCCATGTGAGATTCCACAACTATGCACCATTATTCCTAGATCCCTCTGTTCTACAGCGTTCTTCAATGCCCTACCATTTACTATGTATGTCCTATTTTGATTAGTCCTACCAAAGTGTAGCACCTCACACTTTTCAAATTAAACTCCATCTGCCATCTTTCAGCCTACTCTTCTAACTGGCCTAAATCTCTCTGCAAGCTTTGAAAACCTACTTCATTATCCACAACACCACCTATCTTAGTATCATCTGCATACTTACTAATCCAATTTACTACCCCATATTCCAGATCATTAATATATATGACAAACAACATTGGACCCAGTACAGATCCCTGAGGCACACCGATACACACCCTCCTCCAATCTGACACACCGTTATCCACCACTACTCTCTGGCATCTCCCATCTAGCCACTGCTGAATCCATGTTACTACTTCGATATTAATGCCTAACGATTGAACCTTCCTAACTAACCTTCCGTGTGGAACCTTGTCAAAGGCCTTACTGAAGTCCATATAGACAACATCCACCGCTATTACTGTATTATTATTCCGTACTTCATTAGTTAAGTCTGCACACAGTTAAGTGTGTTTTTAGTTGTTGTAATGAAATAATTTCCAAATCGGGATCAATAAAGTGTTATTATTATCTTATCAGATGGCTGTTTCTCTTAGTAAATAGTTCACAAGTCAACAAGAAATGAATTATTGTTAAATGTTACTGAAGTTTCACCATGGAAGAAATTTATCCTTGGGCAAACATCTGGCCTGTATTTTGTGCAGTGCTTTCATACATCAGCTGTAAATTTTTGTGCAGCATGTAGTCATTACTGTACTTTAGGTGTGTGCACTGAGGAAGTAGAGAAAGGTGAGGAGAGTTTGAACACAATCATTTTGTGAGAGTAAATGAGAAACTACTTTCAGTGCAGAAGGAAAAATTATTAAAGATGTCATTGTTGTCACACATACTTATTGCCTGTTACACGGCTGGCGTTTAGGGCAGCAATGAGTCTCTGATGGTGTTCAGGGTTTCCTTCATTGTGTCAGTACCTTCCTCATGGTTTTCACTACTGTCAGTCATGCAAGTCCCATGTGGAGACTCAGGAATACCATTGCACTCAGATGTAGAAGGATTCTTCATTGCTGTTTCCATAACTATTTTGTTTTACCAGTCAGGGTTGTTAGCCCTGAGCTGAACCCCCAAATCTGACAGTGGGCCACTCTTAGTCTAACCTCTACCCTTTGACCTGTTTGGCATGGGTGACCCTACCTAGAGCCAACACACAAGACCCTGACCCCAGCCAATGTGGCACTCTGGGTCATCGAGGCATGCAAACCTCCAAACCCTACTGTCACGTACCCCGTGACAGGTTAAAGAACCAGCAGAAATAAAAAACACTTTGGAGTCTGGTATTGCTATTAACTAACGGTATTTATTAGTAACTATGCAATACAGTAATATAAAATCAGATATATCAAACAGGTTAGCAATGATTTTATTGATATAGAAACCAAGCTTCTTCAAGCCTGGGTTAAATGGATACAGTCTTACGATGATAAGTTAAGTTCAGTTCGTGGTATTGAGTTGAGTAGTGATGGAGAAAGAGAGGTGTTGTTGTTGTTCGAGTAAGCCGATGCCGTCGATTCTTCCTGTTGTCCTCTGAAACTTCCAAGTTAGCCAAACTTGATCAACTTAATAACACCGTCTTCAAGTGATAGTCTACCAACCCGGGCGAGGGTTAAACACACTAGTAGACTCCACAGGGTCGCTCTTTCACACACTAACAATCACAGATCAATCCCTCAGAATCGATCCTCAGTCCCACACTCGTGGGCACCTGAACACGATAGTGGTAACTTCACCACACCCTTGTATGTCTGCATGTCCTGTGAAACAAGAAATTACACTGGTTTAAATACTGTTGCACTGAACACCAGCTGTTCATCAAGTAGCTCCTCCCCTCTATCTGTAGGAACTTAGAGGCTGCCAGTGTCCTTGCAGAAATTCCAAACAAACTGTGAGCAGTCTTTGCCTCTCTGTCTCTGTCTCTCTCTTTAAAGCACAGTTCATAAGGGGTAATTCAAGATCCCGTCACACTACGACGAAGTTATAGTTCTCTTGGAGGTATTGTCACATATGTCCAGTGAAAAACTTTCTTTTGTATGCTATCCAGTCAGAAGGAATAATAGTGCAGAATAAAGTGTTACAGTTACAGAGAAAGTGCAGTGCAGGCAAGCAATAAGATAGAAGGTCACATGAAGGTCAAGATTGTACGAGGGTGGGGAAAATGGCTTGTTTTTCTGTTGTTCTGCTAACATTGTGGATGTGCTCGGCTGGGACTGGAATGTGTGGCGATACTAGTAGCTGCTCCCAGTACAATGTTGGGTTGTGTTGGTTGTTCATGCAAATGATCCATTTCATGTTCAGTTCTATGCAAAAGTCCTGAACACACAAATCACTAGGGTGCCTAAGACATTTGCACAGTACTGTATTTGTCAATGTGGAGTGGAGAGCAATTTGTAAATCTAGCAGGAACAAAAGATGCTTGGAATAGTGAGGGTGGGGAGTCATGGGAGGGGTGTGGGACAGGTGGCAGAGAAGGAATGCCAGGGGCAGGGGGTGCCACAGTTGCAGACACACCCAGTCCTGAGACACCAGGCAAGGTCATTAATTCCATACAATTGGTTGTTGATCATTACAGAATGTCTCTCTGGTGCTTTCCTCTCCCTTCCCCCTCTCCCTTCCCCCTCTCCCTTCCCCCTCTCCCTTCCCCCTCTCCCTTCCCCCTCTCCCTTCCCCCTCTCCCTTCCCCCTCTCCCTTCCCCCTCTCCCTTCCCCCTCTCCCAACCATGTTTCCCCTCTCCCTGTCCCTTTCCCACTCTCATGGTAAGTGAATCTCAATCTGTGTATTAACTTTTTCCCTTTTAAGAAGACTTTGAATGTTGCAGACTTGAAATGATTTGCTATCTGTGATACAACGGGAAACATTCCTCTTCATGCACATTTAGAAATTGTGCCTTTCGGAGCTGATTAGATAATTGTTGTGTTCTGTTAATTTTATCAGTAATTACAAACTTAGCTGGCTGATAGGTGAAATCTGTGTGGTTGGAGCTGTTTCAAATTTTGTGAGATTAATTAGAGGTTAATGGCATTTGTGAGCAATGTGAACTTGACATCAGAAGAACCTCAGGTAGAAATCCCACCAGCCTTCATTTTGTTTTTAAGAGATTATACTGTTTCTGTGAAAGATTCTGATGGCGAACATCAGGAGAAACAGTTGTCCTCAACACAACAAACCCGGCAATTGCTGTTAAATAAACACGGATAAAGTTTAAAAGGATTTCAAAGTTCAAAGTAAATTTGTTATCAAAGTACATATACAACCCTGAGATTCACTGTTTTGCATTCACAGTACAAACAAAGAACCAAAAAAAAGCATTAAATATCGAGAACATGAAATGAAGAGTCCCTGAAAGTGAGTGTGAGTCCATGGGTTGTGGGAACATCTCAGTTCATTGGACAAGTGAAGTTATTCCTGCTGGTTCAACAGCCTGATGGTTGACAGTAGTAACTATCGTGGTGCTGAGGTACTTCACCTCCTTCCTGATGGCTGCAGCAAGAGAGAGCATAGCCCAGATGGTGCTGCTCTCTGCTTTCCTGCATCATGTAGATGTGCTTCTCTAGCATCAGTTTTCCTACACACATACGAACTTAACACTTAAAACTGCAGAGTATTGAAGAGAGCTTGTAGAATTCATCTGTAGGGTGGAATGGTAGCACAGTTATAACAGCACCAGCAACTCATGTTTGGTTCTGTGTAGTCTATACGGAGTTTATTCGTTCTCCACTGGACCAGGTGGGCTTCGCTGGTTGGACCAGAAGGACCTGTTACTGTGCTATGTCCCAAATAAATGAGTAAAATGCTGTTCCAGTGGACAGGTCCCCCCTCAGGTTATGAGCGCTTAACTGTAGCCTCCTGCCCTACATGGGACCTGGTGTCTGGGAGATCTGTGGGATGAATTTGCTGACTGCTGTAGGGTTGCTGGCACCTTCTGGATGGGAATGGGGCACCTCCAGATGGCTTTGTCAGCCTGACCCCAAACCACAACCACAATCTTCTTATTTCATTGAGAGACAGTGCAGAATAGGCCCTTCCTGCCCTACAAGTCACACTGCTAACAATCCCTGATTTAGCCCTTGCCTAATCATGGGACAGTTTACAATGACCAATTAACCTACTAACCGATACGTCTTTGGACTGTGGGAGGAAACCGGAGCATCCAGAGGAAATGCATGTATTCCACTGGAAGGAACGTACAGACTCCTTACAGAGGATGGAGGGATCTGTGGGCTGGGTGGGATTGAGCAGAGCTGGGAATCCCGAGCTGACTCGGCGGGTCAGCGACCAGGACGGAGCTGGGAATCCCCAGCTGACTCGTCACCCCTTCTCCTGGTTTTACCAATCACCTGTCACCTTGTACTTCTTCCTTTCCCTCTCCCCCACCTTAGTCTGACTCCATCCCCTTCCTGAGATATCGACAGTTTATTCCCAGCCATAGTTGCTGCCTGACCTGCTGAGCTCAGCCAGCACATTATTTGTATTGCTCCAGATTTCCAGCATCTGTAGCACCTCTTGTGTCTGGAGCCTGTGTACAGTTTTATAGTTCATGCAAGCAGTACCAACAATTATTTCAAAAGCAGCAACTGATAAGTGGCCAGGTAACCTCCAGCCTGATGGCAGGAATATCGATCTCTCCTTCCAGTTTAAAAATAAAATCCCCCTTCCCTCTTCTTCTGTTCCCCACTCTGGCCTCTTACCTCTTACCTGCCTATCGCCTCCCCTGGGCCCTCTCCTCTGTGACCTTTCCCACCTACCTAGCTTCTGCAGTCACCCCACGCAGTGAGGTGACTCCAGAGCCACCTGGGGCAATGGAGTCCACACATCCACGACTCTTACGGGTACTTAGTTAAGTGGGTTGTGGCATTGTAGAAGCAAAGGGCTGGTTAAGTATTCCATAAGACCATAAAATATAGAAGCAGAATTAGGCCATTTGGCCCATCAACTCTGCTCTGCCACTTTGATAGTTCAATAGTTCCATTTAATATCAGAGAAATGTATACAATAAACAACCTGAAATTCTTGTTCTTTGCGGACATCATGAAAATAGAAGAAGGCTCCAAAGAATGAGTGGAAGTAAAAACGGTAGAGTCCCAAATTCCCTACTTACCCCACACACAATCAGCAGCAGCAAATCAACAACCCTCCCGTCCCCCATCAGCACCCTCTCCCCACGCATCAAGCAAACAATAACAAAGCCCCCAAGAAAGACCGTGATCTGCAGCACAACAAATTCATTCACCTGACAATCTGACATACCATGGTTCTCTCTCTCTCCCTAATAAAGGGACACAGAGGTGTCCCCCTTTCACAGCAAGATGAGAGACCAACAAAGACAAGTGTGTCCCCCCCTCTCTCGACCCCCCCGTCCCCACTCGTCACCCCTCTCGTCTCCCCCCTCTCGTCCCCCCCTCTCTTGTAACCCCCTCTTGTCTGTCCCCCCCTCGTCCGTCCCCCCTGTCCATCCGACCCCCCCCCGTCCATCCGTTCCCCCCCCCTCTCTCCTCGCCCCTCTGGTTCTTCTCTCACCCCCTCCCACCCCCTTTCTCTTGTTCTCTCTCTCACCCCCTTCTGTCTCTGTCTCTCTCTCTCCCCCCCCTCCCCAATGTTCTATTTTTACCTGCCACACTTCATTTGGGTAGCACCAGTTCATTCCCAGGGCTGCAAAGCTGTGGAATCCTGAAGGCATTTTCACCTTCTGTGCTGCACCTTTGGGATATCGGAAAACGGCCGGTTGGTGAGGCCCTGGTGCGGGTCTCATCGCCACAGAGAATCCAGATTTGAGTGCAGCTGTAGGTCAGGGTCTTTGACAGAACCCCATCCAGCTTGAAAAGGAAAAAGAGGGACCATGAAGGCAGAAAAGCTGTTTCCACGGATGAGCTCCAAGAAGTTGCTTTCGAGTTCCATCGTAGCTGTACCTTCGTAGCTGTACCTTCGTGGCTGATTCATTCTTTTCTCTCAGCCCCAATCTCCTGCCTTCCCTCCCCACCTTGTTTTAGTTCAGTCTAGTCAGGTAGAGCTGGGGTGATAGGTTATTTTGTTGACTGTGTAAATGCTTTGATCAGGGCGGCCTGCAGGTAACGAATGGCATAGCACTAGACTGAACTGATCTGAAATTCCAGACTCTTTCGATTTTTGTGTTTTATACTCAGTGTTTTATTGCTCTTTTTTTCTTTCTTTGTTTTGTGGCTGTGTGGGAAGACGAATTTCAGGGTTGTATTGTACATACATACTCTGACAATAAATGTACTTTGAACCTTTGAAGGTTATTGGACAACAAGGAAATGAGGGAGGGTTGGGAGTGTCCATGGGAGGCAGCATTTTCCCGGTTGATTACGTGGCAATTTGCTGTGTGGCTGACTAAGGTGATGATGTTCCAGTGTGTTCAGAGCCTTAGTTTGGTCTAGCTGGAAAGTTACTGGTGTGACAGGGAGAAGTCTTGGTGACTTACTGCAAGGCAACTTCCAGATGCTGCCCATAGCCTGACAGTGGAGGATAAAATGTGGCTTGAACACCCCACCTATTTTATAATTTGTTTTGTTTGGTGTGGTAGTTTATCGTAAGAGAAACGTCATTTAGGAGAAATCCTCATCTCACCTGATCGGTATGCAGTAAGAATTTGAAGAGGAGAGGCCATTCAACCTCACAATTTGCACCATTGAGCAACTCGATTGTCTTCCACTCGCCCATTTCAATGGCCCCAGCCCTCTGGGCTGGAGAATTCCACCAGTTCACCACCTTCTGAATGAGGATGTTTCTCCTCACCTAAAGCAGAATTCCTGGAAGGGTTCAGATGGTTAAACAGCATCTGTGGAGGGAGAGACTAGTCAAGGTTTCAGGTCGGGGACTGGAAAACGTCCTCTGACAGCAGAGGATAAATCAATTAGGACCTTCCTTTCAAGGTTAAAAGTAAGTTTATTATCAAAGTAATGTATGTCACCATATACAACCCTAGATTTATTTTCTTGCAGGCATTCACAGTAAATACAAAGAAACACAATAAAATCAATGAAAAACCGAACACAAGATGGACAAAAAACCAGTGTGCAGAAGACAACAAACTTGTACAAGTACAAAAAGAAAAAAAAACAAATAAAATAATAATAAATAAGTGAGCAATAAATACTGAGAACATGAAATGAAGAGTACTTGAAAGTGACCGATCCACGTAGATTTGGCTCAAGTTTGGATGTAGAGTCCTCAATGTGGAAATATTAACTTTTTTTTTCTCTTCCATGGATGCAGCCTCATCATTCGGGTGTTTCCAATATTTTCTGATATTCTTTTTAAGCTGGTCTGTTTGCCTTCATGTAGTTCTGCACTCTATGACTCTCTGATTCCTGTGTCTTCCCCACCACTGATGTTAGGCTAAACAGTCAGTAATTCTCTCTCTCTCTTCTTACATACTAAATCCACAGTGCGTTTTCTGGAAATTATGGAATTTTGGAAGATGTGAGATGGAGATGTGTCTCTACCAAAGGAGGTGTAAGGCACTCCTTCCCTCCACTAGCCTGCAGGTCACCCTTGGGCAAAATGTAGCACCTGCTTAGCTCCTGATGAAGGTCACATGTAGCCCCAGGAGGAGGTGGCGGATGGTCATATAAGCAGCTGGTGCATATCACAAGTCCTGGTTATGCAACCATTGACCCCAGGCAGATAATCTCTGAAGAGTATTGATAATGGCGGGGGTCACCTGTCTGGTAAAGACACTGCCCAGAAGAAGGCAATGGCAAACCACGTCTGTAGAAAAAATTTCCAGGAACAATCACAGTCATGGATAAACGATGATCGTCCACATCATATGACATGGCACATAATGATGATGTCATGTGACATGACACATGATGTCATACGACACAGCACATGATGATGATGTCATATGACACGGCACATGATGATGATAACGCTCCAGAGTAGTCACTCACTCACTGGGATTCATTGAACTTCACTTTTATTGCTAATATAATATAATATTGTATATTAATATTACTATATAATATAAGGCTAGAACTTACAGGTGTGAATTGGGATGAAGTTTTTCCAGGGAAATGTACTATGGACATGTGGTCGATGTTTAGAGATCTCTTGCGGGATGTAAGGGATAAATTTGTCTCGGTGAGGAAGATAAAGAATGGTAGGGTGAAGGAACCATGGGTGACTAGTGAGGTGGAAAATCTAGTCAGGTGGAAGAAGGCAGCATACATGAGGTTTAGGAAGCAAGCATCAGATGGGTCTATTGAGGAATATACGGAAGCAAGAAAGGAGCTAAAGAAGGGACTGAGAAAAGCAAGAAGGGGGCATGAGAAGGCCTTGGCGAGTAGGGTAAAGGAAAACCCCAAGGCATTGTTCAATTATGTGAAGACCAAAAGGATGACGAGTGAAGATAGGACTGATTAGAGATAAAGGTGAGAAGATGTGCCTGGAGGCTGTAGAAGTGAGCGAGGTCCTCAATGAATACTTCTCTTCAGTATTCACCAATGAGAGGGAACTTGATGGTGAGGACAATATGAGTGGGGTTGATGTTCTGGAGCATGTTGATATGAAGGGAGAGGAGGTGTTGGAGTTGTTAAAATACATTAGGACAGATAAGTCCCCAGGGCCTGACGGAATATTCCCCAGGCTGCTCCATGAGGTAAGGGAAGAGATTGCTGAGCCTCCGGCTAGGATCTTTATGTCCTCGTTATCCACGGGAATGGTACCGGAGGATTGGAGGGAGGTGAATGTTGTCCCCTTTTTCAAAAAAGGTAGAAGGGAATAGTCTGGGTATTATAGACCAGTGAGCCTTACGTCTATGGTGGGAAAGCTGTTGGAAAGGATTCCAGACTCCAGATTCTTAGAGATAGGATCTATGGGCATTTAAAGAATCATGGTCTGATCAGGGACAGTCAGCATGGCTTTGTGAAGGGCAGATCGTGTTTAACAAGCCTGATAGAGTTCTTTGAGGAGGTGACCAGGCATATAGATGAAGGTAGTGCAGTGGATGTGATCTATATGGATTTTAGTAAGGCATTTGACAAGGTTCCACATGGTAGGCTTATTCAGAAAGTTAGAAGGCATGGGATCTAGGGAAGTTTGGCCAGGTGGATTCAGAATTGGCTTGCCTGCAGAAGGCAGAGGGTCGTGGTGGAGGGAGTACATTCGGATTGGAGGATTGTGACTAGTGGTGTCCCACAAGGATCTGTTCTGGGACCTCTATTTTTCGTGATTTTTATTAATGACCTGGATATGGGGGTAGAAGGGTGGGTTGGCAAGTTTGCAGACGACACAAAGGTTGGTGGTGTTGTAGATAGTTTAGAGGATTGTCAAGAATTGCAGAGAGACATTGATAGGATGCAAAGGTGGGCTGAGAAGTGGAAGCTGGAGTTCAACCCAGAGAAGTGTGAGGTGGTACACTTTGGAAGGACAAACTCCAAGGCAGAGTACAAAGTAAATGGCAGGATACTTGGTAGTGTGGAGGAGCAGAGGGATCTGGGGGTACATGTCCACAGATCCCTGAAAGTTGCCTCACAGGTGGATAGGGTAGTTAAGAAAGCTTATGGGGTGTTAGCTTTCATAAGTCGAGGGATAGAGTTTAAGAGTTGCGATGTAATGATGCAGCGCTATAAAACTCTGGTTAGGCCACACTTGGAGTACTGTGTCCAGTTCTGGTCGCCTCACTATAGGAAGGATATGGAAGCATTGGAAAGGGTACAGAGGAGATTTGCCAGGATGCTGCTTGGTTTAGAGAGTATGCATTATGATCAGAGATTAAGGGAGCTAGAGCTTTACTCTCTGGAGAGAAGGAGGATGAGAGGAGACATGATAGAGGTGTACAATTTAATAAGAGGAATAGATAGAGTGGATAGCCAGTGCCTCTTCCCCAGGGCACCACTGCTCAATACAAGAGGACATGGCTTTAAGGTAAGGGGTGGGAAGTTCAAGGGGGATATTAGAGGAAGGTTTTTTCACTCAAAGAGTGGTTGGTGCATGGAATGCACTGCCTGAGTCAGTGGTGGAGGCAGATACAGTAGTGAAGTTTAAGAGACTACTAGACAGGTATATGGAAGAAATTAAGGTGGGGGGTTGCATGGGAGGCAGGGTTTGAGGTTCGGCACAACTTTGTGGGCCGAAGGGCCTGTAATGTGCTGTACTATTCTATGTTCTAATATTAGTTTCTTGGAGTTCCTCTTTATGCTATACAAGACTTTGGTGAGGCCCCATTTGGAATACTGTGTTCAGTTTTGGTCACCTTGCTATAGGAAAATTGCCACTAAGCTGAAAGTAGAGGAGAGGAGATTTTCGAGGATGTTTGTGCGACTCAAGGGACTGAGTAATGGAGAGTGGCTGGATCTCATTTTTACTGGTGTGCAGGATAATGAGGGGTGATCTTACAGAGGTGTATAAAATCATGGGGTGAATACATAGTCTTTATTCCCCAAAGTTGGGGAATTGAGAGCTGGAGGACATGCAGAACTATGCAAAAGTCTTAGGTGTGTGTGTGTGAATGTGCCTATCTATCAATCCTACTTTTACAATGTAGGAGTGTATGTGAATGTGTCTATCTATCTATCTATCCATCCTACTTTTACAATATAGGAGCAGAATTAGGCCATTTGGCCCATCGTATCTGCTCCACCATTTTATCATGGTTGATCCATGCAAAAGTACTGTGAGTAGAGAGGCTACAGAAGGACTTAAACAGATTAGGAGAATGGGCAAAGAAATGGCAGATGGAATATAGTGTTGGGAAGCGTATGGTCATGCATTTTAGTGGAAGAAATAATTGTAGACCACTTTCTTAATGGAGAGAAAATTTAAAAACCTGAGGCACAAAGGGACTTGGGAGTTAATCTGCGGGTTTAGTTTGTGGTGAGGAGGGCGAATGTGATGTTAGCATTTATTTTGAGAGGACTAGAAATTCCTGCCTTCTCCCTGTATCCCTTCATGCCCTGATTAATCAAGAATCTACCCAACCTCTGCCTTAAGTATACCCAATGACTTGGCCCTTACGGTCACCTATGACAGGGTTCCACAGATTCACCACTCTCTGGCTAAAGAAATTCCTCCTCATCTCCATTCCAAAAGGATGCTCCTCTATTCGGAGGCTGCGTCCTCTGCTCTTAGACTCCTCCATCATAGGAAACATCTTCTCCACATCCGCTCTATCAATGTCTTTCAATATTCGATAGGTTTCAATGAGGTCACCCCTCATTCTTCTGAATTCCAGTGATTAAGAGGCCCAGAATCATCAAATGCTCTTCATATGATAAGCCTTTTAATCCAGAATCATTTTCGTGAACATCCTTTGAACTCTCACCAATGTCAGCACATAATTTCTTAGATAAGGAGCCCAGAACTGCTCTAAATACTCCAAATGAGGCCTCACCAGTGTTTTATAAAGCCTCAACATTACATCCTTGTCCCCTCGAAATGAGTGCTCACCCCAGACATGACCTGCAAAGTAACCTTTTGGGAATCCTGCATGAGGACTCCTAAATCTCTTTGCACCTCAGACTTTTGAATTTTCTCTCCGTTTAGAAAATGGTCTACTCTTTTATTTCTTCCACAAAAGTCCATGTGTACACTTCCCGACACTATGTTCCATCTGCCACTTCTTTGCCCGCTCTCCGAATCTGTCTTAAGTCCTTCTAGGGCTCTCTACTTTCAGTACTTTTGCAAAGCACAGTACTGTTGCAATTTTATGTATTGCACTTTACTGCTAGCACAAAAAACAAATTTCATGATGTGTGAATAATGATAAACCTGATTCTGATATGGGTGTCTATTGTGGACTGAGAGTGGGAAGGGGACAGGGAGAGGGAATCATGGTTGGGAAAAGGGGAAGGGAGAGGGGAGGGAGCAGGAAGCATCAGACAGACATTCTGTAATGATCAATAAACCAATTGTTCAGAATCAAATGACCTTGCCTAGTATCACAGGGTTGGGTGTGTTTGCACCCACAGAAATGCCTCCTCCCCTGCCCCTGGTACTCTCTCTCTGCCATCTGTCCCACGGCATTCCACCCTCAACATTCCAAGCATCTTTTGCTCCCACCAATTTACAAACTCCCTCTCTGCTCCATGTTGACAAGTACAACACTGTGCCACTCTTGAGCACCCTCGCTATATGTATATGTGCACAGTGCAGTAGGTTCCAACTCCGTCTCATCCCTCTCATCCTGAACCTGAGAGACAAACTTTACATGGAGAGGGTGTTCAGTATATGGAATGAACTGCCAGAGGTATTGGTCGAGGCAGGTACATTAACAACATGTAAAAGGCATGTGGATAGGGGCGGTAAGTATACAAGTTAATGCGTGGTGTAGTGAAACTGTGAGGAAGATGATAGGGCAAAATTGGGATGAGTTAAAGTGTAACAGGCAGTCAAATTCAAAATTCAGGACTGAAGGTGTAATATTTGAATTCACACAATACATAGAATAACGTAGATGATCTTGTAGCACAGTTACAGATTGGCAGGTGTGACTTTGTAGACATCACTGAATCATGGCTGAAAGAAGTTCATAGCTGTGAGCTTAAAGGATACACATTGTATTAGAAGGACAGGCAGGTAGGCAGAGAGGGTGGGATGGCTCTGTTGGTAAGAAATGAAAGTAAATCCTTGAAGAGGTATGACATAGGATTGGAAAAATGTGGAATCCTTGTGAGTTAAGAAACTGCAAGTGTAAAAAGACTCTGGGAGTTGTATACAGGCTGCCGAACAGTAACAAAGATGTGGACTACAAATTATAACGGGAGATAAAAAAGGCATGTCAGAAAGGTAATGAATCCTTGTGTAGAATTCACTAAAGGTTAACTTACAATTTGGATCAGTGGTAATATTAGCATTAACTCTGGCAGAACTGGAATATAAGAGCAAGGATGTAATGCTGAGGCTTGATAAGGCATTGATCAGACTGCAGTTTGAGTATTGTGAGCAGTTTTGGGTCCCTTATTCAAGAAAAGATGCACTGGCATTGGAGAGGGTCCAGAAGAGGTTCATGAGAATGATCCCAGGAATGAAAGGGTTAACATGGAGCATTTGATAGCTCTGGGCCGGTACTTGCTGGAGTTTAGAAGAACAAGGGGGAAATCTCATTGAAAGACCTAGATAGAATGTAACTGGAGAGGATGTTTCCTATAATGGAGTCCAGGACCAGTGGGGACAGCCCCAGAATAGAGGAACATCCATTTAGAACAGATGAGGAAAAATTTCATTAGCCAGAGAGTGGAATTCGTTGCCACAGGTGGCTGTGCAGGCCAAACCTTTGCGTATATTTAAGGTGGAGGTTGATAGGTTCTTGATTAGTCAGTGTCAAAGGATATAGGGAGAAAGCAGGATAATTGGGTTGAGCGGGATAATAAACCAGCCATGATGGAATGGGTTAATCTCTTGCGGCTTCAGCTTCATGTGCCTCCATTTCAGTACCAATAAGGAGCAACTTTACCTCTGACAGTCTTCATCAATTTTAACCAGGGTGAAAATACCAGACATGGTGCCCACAATTCCCCCCACATACACTGCATGTGTGTTTGTAAAATTCACCTGCATCTTGCTCTTAGATCACACCCTCAGTTTGACTCGCTGGTCCAAACGGATGGTTTCTCAATCAACCTAGTGCAAGTCATTCATCTGGCCTTCCTTTTTGTGTTTCCTTGCCAGGTTGATAAGGAGCTCAGAGGTCAAGTGGATCTATTCTGCGAACTGACCGGCCGTTTACCTCTTCATATGGATGGGCATCAGCATGTTCATGTTTTACCAGGTAAGTACCAATAGAAACACTCACAACACGCTGGAGGAACTCAGCAGGTCGGGCAGCATCTGTGGAAATGATCAGTCAACGTTTTGGGCTGGAACCCTTCGTCAGGACTGTAGGGGGAAGGGGCAGAGGCCCTATAAAGAAGGTGGGAGGAGGGTGGGAAGGAGAAGGCTGGTAGGTTCCAGGTGAAAAACCAGTAAGGGGAAAGATAAAGGGGTGAGGGAGGGGAAGCAGGGAGGTGATAGACAGGGAAGGTGAAGAAGGAATAGGGGAAAACACAATGGATAGTAGAAGGAGGTGGAACCATGAGAGAGGTGATAGGCAGCTGGGGTGGGGGGCAGAGTGACATAGGGATAGGGGAAGGGAGGGGGAGGGAATTACCAGAAGTTGGAGAATTCTATGTTCATACCAAGGGGTTGGAGACTACCTAGACGGTATATGAGGTGTTGCTCCTCCAACCTGAGTTTAGCCTCGTCATGGCAGTAGGGGAGGCCATGTATGGACATATCTGAATGGGAGTGGGAAGCAGAGTTGAAGTGGGTGGCTACTGGGAGATCCTGTCTGTTGTGGCGGACGGAGCGGAAGTGCTCAACGAAACTGTCCCCCAATCTGCGTCGGGTTTCACCGATGTAGAGGAGGCCGCACCGGGAGCACCGGATGCAATAGATGACCCCAACAGACTCACAAGTGAAGTGTTGCCTTACTTGGAAGGACTGTTTGGGGCCCTGAATGGTGGCAAGAGAGGAGGCGTAGGGACAGGTGTAGCACTTATGCTTAACAGGGATAAGTGCCGGGTGGGAGATCCGTGGGGAGGGACGTGTGGACCATTCGGATACGTCCATACATGGTCTTCTCTACTGCCATGATGAGGCTAAACTCAGGTTGGAGGAGCAACACCTCATATACCATCTGGGTAGTCTCCAACCCCTTGGTATGAACATCGAATTCTCCAACTTCCGGTAATTCCCTCCCCCTCCCTTCCCCTATCCCTATCCCTATGTCACTCTGCCCCCTCCCCCAGCTGCCTATCACCTCCCTCATGGTTCCGCCTCCTTCTACTACCCATTGTGTTTTCCCCTTTTCCTCCTTCACCTTTCCTGCCTATCACCTCCCTGCTTCCCTTCCCCACCCCTTTATCTTTCCCCTTACTGGTTTTTCACCTGGAACCTACCAGCCTTCTCCTTCCTACCCTCCCCCCACCTTCTTTATAGGGCCTCTGCCCCTTCCCCCTACAGTCCTGACGAAGGGTTCCAGCCCGAAACGTAGACTGATCATTTCCACAGATGCTGCCCGACCTACTGAGTTCCTCCAGCGTGTTGTGGGTGTTGCTTTGACACCAGCATCTACAGAGTATTTTGTGTTTAAGTACACCCTATCCTCGTTATATGCGAGGGATATGTTCCTCGAAGTTGACTCGTAATGTAGATTGCATAATGTGAATAATTATTTAAATGGAGAAAATAGGGATGCGTTCCAGAGGGCTTCCTAAATATGTTTTATCTGTAATTTATTCACACTTTCATACCAATACGACACAAAAGCAGTACTACAAGACAACATTTGTATTATATTTAATCACTTTAAGGTAATATTCAATTAATAAATCATAGAAAGTTAACATCCTCTGGTGTACAGTACTCACCAACAGAGGCAGGTGTGTTCGCTCCGGGAGATGAGTGGTTGTTGTGGTGTTGGGCAGCTTTACACGGATAAGGTGGATGGTTCTGGTCGTCAGGATAACATCAAGCACAGCAAGGGGTGAAGGAAGACTCACAGAACGCTTAGAACTGCCAACAGCAGGAGATGACACCGATTTGAATAAAGTGGTGAGGGTTATTTGCTTGGCAGCATTTTGTTTTTTAGCATAAATTTGCTTGTGGGGAAGAAGGGTTGACGGCAGGGAATGACTGAAATGCTGACTCCATTCTAAACTTGGGTCCATGTCCATCGCCATTTGTGCCAAGTGTTCCGACTTCCACCATTCCCTCACCGTTGGTAAACTACCAGGATTTTCAAAATCGTCTGTTGCTTGCAGCATCTGAGAGATAGTTCGCCGTAAAAAAAAAATATGTACGCCTTGAATGTGGATCACACCTTGGTCGAGTGGTTAAATCAGCGATGTTGTGATAGGTGGCAGGAAATGCACTGTTATGTTAGGATGAATGCTGTCCAAGTGTTTAGGATGGGCTGGCGCATTGTTAAGCAACAAAAGAACTTTAAAGGCAAGGTTCTGTTCCCGGCAGTAGCGTCCCAGAGCTGTGTTACCTTCAGCTGATGCCGCGCTGTTTATAATTTCCAACTTTTTTTCAAGTGTTAAAGTGGTTCTCTGCCGTTCGGCTGATGGCCCAGGACATGACATCGGATGCTTAGGAAGCATAGTTAAATATTTCGAGCACAAAATCACTGCACCGTAGGTAAAACCAACAAAAGTTTAAGATCGCGCATCCACACCTTGCAAAAACCAATGCGAGAATGGCGAGAGTGAAATTGTGAGGCGCGCACACCTGACTTGTATTGGCGGGAAAGCGGTGCTTTTCATCCCAACAGTGAGACTGTGAAGCGTGCACACGTGACTTGTATTGGCGGGAAGGCAGTGCTCCTCGCATAACTGTGAATTTTGGACGCATATAACGAGACGTTGGTAGAAATAGGTTCCTCGCATAACTGTGAATCCGTATAGTCTGAAGACGCATATAACGACGATAGGGTGTACCAATAGAACTTGCACAGAACAGCACAGCACAGCACAGGGGCAGTCCCTTCAGCCCAGAATGTTGTCTCGAACCAAATATATTAGTAATCAAATGGTCAACTAAATATGTCTACACAATCAACTCCCCCATGGACCGTCCCCAGTCTGGTGACCAAAGGAGGAGGTTTGGCCAGGAGGGGCTTGCAACCCCATCCTGTGAAAACCCAGCGCTACAGACACACCAAAAGAAACTCCAAAGACCTCATCCCTGGGAGAGGAGGGATGTTTGAAGATGGAATACACCTGGGAACAACTTGAAAGACTGGCCCAGAACAGAGAACTCTGGTGAGTTGCTGTTAGTGGTCTATGTCCCAGTAGGGGTGAGGGACTTAAGAAAATGCCTACACAATGTCCATATCCCTCCATTTTCTCACATATGTGGATAGTGTGGAGGACTGTCAGAGGCTACAGTGCAACATCAATAGGATGCAGAACTGGGCTGAGAAGTGGCAGATGGACTTCAACCCGGATAAGTGTGGTGGATCATTTCGGTAGGTCAAATTTGAAGACAGAGTATAATATTATTGGTAAGACTCTTGGCAGTGTGGAGGAACAGTGAGATCTTGGGGTCCATGTCAATAGGACACTCAAAGTTGCTGTGCAGGTTGACAGTGTTGTTAAGAAGTCGTATGGTGTGTTGGCATTCATCAACTGTGGGATTGAGTTCAAGAGCCATGAGGTAATTTTACAGCTATATAAGACTTCAGTGACTTTTGTGTTCAGTTCTGGTCACCTCACTACAGGAAGGTTGTGGATACTATAGAGAGAGTGCAGAGGAGATTTACAATGATGTTGCCTGGAGTGGAGAGTGTGCCTTTTCTCCTTGGAGCGATGGAGGATGAGAGGTGACATGATAGAGGTGTATAAGATGATGAGAGGCATTGATCATGTGGATAGTCAGAGGCTTTTTCCCCAGGGCTGAAATGGCTAACACGAGGGGGCATACTTTTAAGGTGCTTGGAAGTAGGTACAGAGGGGATGTCAGGGTAAGTTTTTCACACAGAGTGGTAGATACGCGGAGAGCACTGCCAGCAAAGGTGGTAGAGGCGAATACAATAGGGTCTTTTAAGAGACTCTTAGATAGGTACATGGAGCTCAGAAAAATAAAGGGCAATGTGGTAGGGAAATTCTAGAGAAAATTTACATGGTCAGCACAACATTGTGGGCCGAAGGGCCTGTAATATGCTGTAGGTTTCTATGTTTCTATTCATGTGCCTATCTATGAGCATGACCTGTTTTATTCTAGAACAGATTTAACGCAATGTAAGGAATACAGTCATTCCTCTCCCAAGGCTTCATGCTGCCATTAACAAGGAGAAGACATCTGTTTTGCTCGCTGCTCTGGGACATTTACTCTGCTCTCTGCAGTGCTGAGGCTGTGGATCTGCTCCGGGCTTCATGCCTGTGAGCTGCACGACATTTTGCTGTGCTGGTGCTGAACTGAGTTTGCAGCTACTCTGGGCTTTGTCTCTGGACTCACTTTTACTCTGAGTGCTGTCGCTTGCTTTTATTGTTTGCATAAGATGTGGCAGTCTGGGGGAATGCCCCTCTCCCGCATAGTCACATCTGCCAGAAGTGCATATGGTTGGGCGATCTGGAAGACCATGTAAGGAATCTGGAGCAGCAGCTGGGTGACCTTCGACTCATAAGGGAGAATGAGGCAGTCATAGATGAGAGCTACAGGGAGGTAGTCACACCTAGGCTGTCGGAAGCAGGTCGTTGGGTGACAGTCAGGGGGGGAAAGCGAAGGTGAGCAGACAGGTAGTGTAGAGCACCCTTGTAGCCGTTCCCCTGAATAATAAGTTCACCATCCTGGATACTGTTGGCCGGGATGACCGACCAGGTGTGAGCCATGGTGGTAGGGCCTCCGGCACTGAGTCTGACCCGGTGGTGCATAAGCGTGGAATGGAGAAGAGGAGAGCTGTTGTCATTGGAGACTGTAGTCAGGGGAGCAGACAGGAGATTTTGTGGACGTGAGAAGGACACCCGCATGGTTTGTTGCCTCCTGGGTGCCAGGGTCCGGGATGTCTCTGACCGGGTGCACGACATCCTGGTACGAGAGGGAAAGCAACCAGAAGTCGTGACACATGTTGGGACCAACGACGTAGGCAGGAAGAGGGATGAGGTCCTGCAGTGTGAGTTTCGGGAACTAGGCAGAAGGCTGAAGAACAGGACCTCAAGGGTGGCGTTCTCAGGATTGCTGCCAGTGCTACGTGACAGTGATGGTAAGAATTGGAGGAGATGGCAGTTGAATGCGTGGCTGAGGAGTTGGTGCAGGGAGCAGGGTTTTAAATTTTTGGATCATTGGGATCTCTTCTGGAGAAGGTGGGACCAGTACAGATTGGATGGGTTGCACCTGAACTCGAGGGGGGAACCATATCCTTGCAGGTAGGTTTGCTAGCATGGTTCGGGAGGGTTTAAACTAATTTGCAAGGGGGATGGGACCCAGAGCGATAGAGCAGTGAAAGAAGTGCATGTAGTAAAGCCAGATCTAACATATAGAGAGGCTTTGAGGAAAGAGAAGCAGAATAAATGGAGTAAAGACAGTAAGGTAGAAGGGCTGAAATGTGTGTACCTCAATGCAGGAAGCATCAGGAACAAACTGAGAGCTTGGATACATACATGGAATTATGATGTAGTGGCCATTACAGAGACTTGGTTGGCACCAGGGCAGGAATGGATTCTCAATATTCCTGGATTTCAGTGCTTTAAAAGGGATAGAGAGGGCAGAAAAAGGGGAGGAGGGGTGGCATTACTGGTCAGGGATACTATTACAGCTACAGAAAGGGTGGGTAATGTAGCAGGATCCTCTTTTGAGTCAGTATGGGTGGAAGTCAGGAACAGGAAGGGAGCAGTTACTCTATTGGGGGTATTCTATAGGCCCCCTGGAAGCAGCAGAGATACAGAGGAGCAGATTGGGAGGCAGATTTTGGAAAGGTGCAAAAATAACAGGGTTGTTATCATGGGTGACTTTAACTTCCCTGATATTGATTGGCACCTGATTAGTTCCAAGGGTTTAGATGGGGCAGAGTTTGTTAAGTATGTCCAGGACGGACTCCTGTCACAGTATGTGGACAGGCCGACTAGGGGCAATGCCATACTAGATCTAGTACTAGGTAATGAACCGGGTCAGGTCACAGATCATTCAGTGGGTGAGCATCTGGGGGACAGTGACCACCGCTCCCTGGCCTTTAGCATTATCATGGAAAAGGATAGAATCACAGAGGACAGGAAAATTTTTAATTGGGGAAGGGCAAATTATGAGGCTATAAGGCTAGAACTTGCGGGTGTGAATTGGGATGATGTTTTTGCAGGGAAATATACTATGGACATGTGGTTGATGTTTAGAGATCTCTTGCAGAATGTTAGGGATAACTTTGTCCCGGTGAGGAAGATAAGGAATGGTAGTGTGAAGGAACCATGGGTGACAAGTGAGGTGGAAAATCTAGTCAGGTGGAAAAAGGCAGCATACATGAGGTTTAGGAAGCAAGGATCAGATGGGTCTATTGAGGAATATAGGGAAGCAAGAAAGGAGCTTAAGAAGGGACTGAGAAGAGCAAGAAGGGGGCATGAGAAGGCCTTGGCGAGTAGGGTAAAGGAAAACCCCAAGGCATTCTTCAATTATGTGAAGAAAAAAAGGATGACAGGAGTGAAGGTAGGACCGATTAGAGATAAAGGTGGGAAGATGTGCCTGGAGGCTGTGGAAGTGAGCAGGTCCTCAATGAATACTTCTCTTCGGTATTCACCAATGAAAGGGAACTTGATGATGGTGAGGACAATATGAGTGAGGTTGATGTTCTGGAGCATGTTGACATTAAGGGAGAGGAGGTGTTGGAGTTGTTAAAATACATTAGGACGGATAGGTCCCCAGGGCCTGATGGAATATTCCCCAGGCTGCTCCACGAGGCAAGGGAAGATATTGCTGAGCCTCTGGCTAGGATCTTTATGTCCTCGTTGTCCACGGGAATGGTACCGGAGGATTGGAGGGAGGCAAATGTTGTCCCCTTGTTCAAAAAAGGTAGTAGGGATAGTCCGGGTAATTATAGACCAGTGAGCCTTACGTCTGTGGTGGGAAAGCTGTTGGAAAAGATTCTTAGAGATAGGATCTCTGGACATTTAGAGAATCATAGTCTGATCAGGGACAGTCAGCATGGCTTTGTGAAGGTCAGATCATGTCTAATAAGTCTGATAGAGTTCTTTGAGGAGGTGACCAGGCATATAGATGAGGGTAGTGCAGTGTATGTGGTCTACATGGATTTTAGTAAGGCATTTGACAAGGGTCCACATGGTAGGCTTATTCAGAAAGTCAGAAGGCATGGGATCCAGGGAAGTTTGGCCAGGTGGATTCAGAGTTGGCTTGCCTGCAGATAGCAGAGGGTCGTGGTGGAGGGAGTACATTCAGATTAGAGGATTGTGACTAGTGGTGTCCCACAAGGATCTGTTCTGGGACCTCTACCTTTCGTGATTTTTATTAATGACCTGGATGTGGGGGTAGAAGGGTGGGTTGGCAAGTTTGCAGACGACACAAAGGTTGGTGGTGTTGTGGATAGTGTAGAGGATTGTCGAAGATTGCAGAGAGACATTGATAGGATGCAGAAGTGGGCTGAGAAGTGGCAGATGGAATTCAACTGGGAGAAGTGTGAGGTGGTACACTTTGGAAGGACAAACTCCAAGGCAGAGTACAAAGTAAATGGCAGGATACTTGGTAGTGTGGAGGAGCAGAGGGATCTGGGGGTACATGTCCGCAGATCCCTGAAAGTTGCCTCACAGGTGGATAGGGTAGTTAGGAAAGCTTATGGGGTGTTAGCTTTCATAAGTCGAGGGATAGAGTTTAAGAGTCGCGATGTAATAATGCAGCTCTATAAAACTCTGGTTAGGCCACACTTGGAGCACTGTGTCCAGTTCTGGTCACCTCACTATAGGAAGGATGTGGAAGCATTGGAAAGAGTACAGAGGAGATTTACCAGGATGCTGCCTGGTTTAGAGAGTATGCATTATGATCAGAGATTAAGGGAGCTAGGGCTTTACTCTTTGGAGAGGAGGAGGATGAGAGGAGACATGATAGAGGTGTATAAAATAATAAGAGGAATAGATAGAGTGGACAGCCAGTGCCGCCTCCTCAGAGCACCACTGCTGAATACAAGAGGACATGGCTTTAAGGTAAGGGGTGGGGAGTTCAAGGGGGATATTAGAGGAAGGTTTTTTTACTCAGAGCGTGGTTGGTGTGTGGAATGCACTGCCTGAGTCAGTGGTAGAGGCAGATACAGTAGTGAAATTTAAGAGACTACTAGATAGATATATGGAGGAATTTAAGGTGGGGGCTTATATGGGAGGCAGGGTTTGAGGGTCAGCACAACATTGTGGGCCAAAGGGCCAGTACTGTGCTGTGCTATTTTATGTTCTATAATTTTTGTGTTTTTTTTTCCTTCTCTCTCTTTGTTGGGTGTTTATGGGCCCAGCAGAGATTGCACTTTCTGAGGGAGCTTAAACAATCATCACTCCCCACTAACATCTTAACTACATTCTACAGAGGCGTGGTTGAGAGTGTGCTGACATTTTGCATCACAACCTGGTAGTCCAGCTGCAGTGCTGTCGACAAAAAAGCCTTGCAGAGGGTGGTTAGGGGAGCAGAGAAGGTTATTGGGGTCTCCCTACATTCTGTCCAAGACCTCTTTCAGAGTCAATGCCTCCAGAAGACACTCCATCATTAAAGACCCCTCACACCCTCTCCATGAACTGTTTGTTCTTCTGCCATCAGGCAAATGTTACAAGAGCATCAAAACTAAAACCACAAGGGTACTAAACAGCTTCCTCCCACAGGCAGTCAGACTGCTAAATAGCTGCTCTACCTGACTCTGCTTTGGACACTTTTAACTTGCACTGGACACTTACAACTTGATTTTAACTGACATGTGGCTGTTGTGTTTTACTATTTATTGTTATGTTTATTATTTAGTGTTGCATTTGTTATGTTATGATTGCACTGCTCCTGGGAAATGCTGTCTCGTTCTGCCCTGCAGAGCTGATGTACGGTTAGAATGATAAAGTTTTTTGAATCTTGAATCTTGAATCTTCTCTTTGTTTTTGTGGCTGTCTGTAAGGAGCACAAGGTTATATAATGTATACATTATTTGATAATAAATGGGCTTTGAACTTTGAATATCCTGAATCGTCAAGTTCCACATTGGCTTCACATGCAGTGTGGGGCAAGGAGGAGAGGGCCACAATGTAAAGAGTTAAATGGCTCCATATCCTACACATTTGCTGAAAGTGGCCACACAGCTTGACGTGTGGCATTGTTGCCGCCTTTGGGGGGGCCATTGACCGTAAGAGTAATGAAATCAATACAGGAGCAGACGATGGACCGAAGTGGAAATTAACAAAGCTCCCAAACATGTAGAACTAACCACGGATAATACAAAATAAAAAAAAACTGGAAAAAAAAAGAAAAAAAAACAAAACAAAAAAAGCCCATCCCCAAAGAAAAACAAAATAGATCAACTAAACTAAAAGACTTGGGCAAAACTAACAACTTAAAAATGGAAAAGAAGAAAACCTTAGTGTCGACGACTCCATTCCCCTCCAACAACAGTACAGGGAGATAAAACAAGTTTGGAAATGATCAAATTACATCATATGAAAATGCTGAATGAATGGCCTCCAAGTTTTTTCAAACTTAATTGAAGGGTCATAAACTGCACTCCTAATTTTCTCCAAATTCAAACACACCATAGTTTGTGAAAACCAATGAAATACAGTAGGAGGGTTGATCTCTTTCCAATTCAACAAAATGGACCATCTAGCTATTAAAGTAAGAAATGCAATCATCCTTCGTGATGAAGAGGTTAAATTATTTAAGTCTATCGTTGGTAGTCCAAAGATAGCAGTAATTGGATGAGATTGTAAGTCTATATTTAGGACCGTTGAAATAATATCGAAAATATCTTCCCAATATTTCTCCAACAAGGGACATGACCAGAACATGTGGGTTAAAGAAGCTATCTCGGAATGACATCTGTCACATATTGGATTAATATAAGAGTAATAACGAGATAGTTTATCTTTGGATATATGAGCCCTGTGCACTACTTTAAACTGTATCAACCTGTGCTTAGCACATACAGAGGATGAATTCACCAACTGAAGAATTTTTTCCCATTCTTCAGTCGGTATATTAATCTCAAGTTCTCTTTCCCAGTCAGCTTTGATTTTATTAGAAGCATCAGGACATAGATTCATAATTATATTATATATAATTGCTACTACACTTTTCTGAGAGAGATTTAAATCTAAGATTTTTTCCAAAGTGTCCATTGGATATGGATGTGGAAAATTAGGAGAGACAGTAATTAAAAAGTTTCTAATCTGTAGATATCTAAAAAAGTGAGATCTGGGTAAGTTATATTTATTAGAGAGTTGATCAAAAGACATAAAACAGTTATCCAAGAATAAATCGCGAAAAGATATTATACCTTTGGTTTTCCAATCAAAGTAAGCTTGATCCATCGTAGAAGGTTGAAAAAGAAAATTTGATATAATAGGACTTGCTAGAATAAATTGATTAAACCCAAAAAATCTTCGGAATTGAAACCATATACGTAAAGTATGCTTAACTATTGGGTTGTTCATTTGTTTATATGATTTAAAAGAAGTAAAAGGAAGTAAAGTTCCTAAAACCGAACCCAAAGAGAACCCTTGTAATGAATTAGATTCAAGATTTACCCAATGAGGGTTTAAAGATGCATCCAAATCTTGTAACCAAAATTTTAAATATCGAATATTAATTGCCCAGTAATAGAATCTAAAATTCGGGCGGGCGAGCCCCCCCTCCTTTTTAGATTTCTGTAGATACCTTTTACCTAACCTAGGATTTTTATTCTGCCAAATATAAGAGGAAATTTTTGAATCTACGTTATCAAAAAAAAATTTTGGGATAAAAATTGGAACCGATTGGAATATATACAAAAATTTAGGCAAAATGATCATCTTAATAGCATTAATCTGACCAATCAAAGGCAAAGAGATTGGAGACCATTTGGTAAATAAAAGTTTAATCTGATCAATTAAAGGTAAAAAATTAGCTTTAAATAAATCTTTATACTTTTTCATAATTGTTATCCCTAAATATATAAATGAATCAGTAACCAATTTAAATGGTAAACGTCCATAAATAGGTACATGCTTATTTAAAGGGAATAATTCACTCTTACTAAGATTCAATTTGTAACCAGAGAAGTTATTAAATTGAGCTAACAGATCTAGGATAGCAGGAATTGACTTCTCTGGGTTAGAGATGTATAACAACAAATCATCTGCATATAATGATAATTTATGTATTTCGTTTCCACGGGTAATACCAACAATATTTGGCGAGTCACGAATAGCAATTGCTACAGGTTCAAGAGCAGTATTAAATAGTAAAGGACTAAGAGGGCAACCTTGCCTAGTACCACGAAAAAGAGGAAAAAAAGATCTATAATTATTTGTACAAACCGAGGCTACCGGGGAGTAATATAACAATTTAATCCAAGATATAAATGTCAAATTAAAATTAAATTTCTCAAGAACATTAAATAAATAAGGCCATTCAACTCTGTCAAAGGCTTTCTCGGCATCTAATGAGATAATACATTCCGGGGTAGTAAATGAGGGGGTGTAAACAATATTCATTAACCTCCTAATATTAAAGGATGAATAGCGATTTTTAATAAATCCGGTTTGATCCATAGATATAATTTGAGGTAACACCTTCTCCAGTCTAGTTGCTAGAATTTTTGAAAAAATTTTAGAGTCTACATTCAGAAGAGATATCGGTCTGTATGATGCACAATCAGTAAGATCTTTATTCTTTTTAAGAATTAAGGAAATAGAGGCTTCATAAAATTGTGGTAATTTACCTAAATTGATTGCTTCCTTGAATATTCTAGACAACTTAGAAGAAAGAATGGAGGAAAAAAAATTTTTAAATTCTACTGTAAACCCATCCGGACCGGGTGCTTTACCAGAATTCAATGATGAGATTGCAGTTATTATTTCTTCCTCTGAAATGGAAGTTTCTAATGATAGGCAATCTTCGGGTGATAGTTTCGGAAAACTCAATTTACTTAAAAAATCATGCATGAAATTAGAATCACGAGGAAAATCAGAGTGATATAAAGAGGTATAAAATTCTTGAAAGGTTTGGTTTATCCCAACATGATCAACTGTGAAAGTATCATCCTGTTTACAAATCTTAGTAATTTGACGTTTAGCAGAATCAAATTTCAATTGGTTAGCCAGTAATTTACCCGATTTATCGCTATGAATATAAAAGTCACTTCTAGTTCTCATTAATTGATTTTCGATCGAGGATGTTAATAATAAGCTATGTTCCAATTGGAGTTCAACTCTGTGTTTGTACAGCTCCTTACTGGGAGAAATAGCATATTTTTTATCGACTTCTTTAATTTTATCAACCAACAGAAGTATTTCATTGTTAATGCGTCTTTTCAAACCAGCCGAATAGGAAATAATTTGACCACAGATATTGGCTTTAAAGGCGTCCCAAACAGTTCCGTTGGAAACTTCTTCTGTAGTATTAGTTGAAAAGAAGAAATCAATCTGCTCCTTTACAAATTTGACAAAGTCCTGATCTTGAAGCAAAATAGGGTTAAATCGCCATTGTCTGCTAGTACAAAAGGTATCCATTAGCTTGATGGAAAGTTTCATTGGAGCATGATCTGAAATGGCAATAATGTCATAATTACAATCAACTACATATGGAATCAAACGAGAGTCAATCAGAAAATAATCAATACGGGAAAAAGAACGATGTACATGTGAAAAAAAGGAGAAATCTCCAAATTTCTGAAATCCCAGAATCCAACATAAAAGAGTTAATAATAGTAGTCGACTTATTCGGTAAAGCCGGACTACCTAAGGATCTGTCCAGCATGGGATTCAAACATAAATTAAAATCACCGCCCATTATCAACATATACTCGTTTAAATTAGGAAAGGAAGTGAGTAAGTGTTTAAAGAATTCAGGATAATCCACATTCGGAGCGTAAACATTAACCATAGCAACCTTTTTATTAAAAAGTACCCCAGTAATTAACAGAAATCTGCCATTAGGATCTGAAATAATATCTTGATGAATAAATGTAATTGAGGGATCAATAAAAATTGAAACACCTTTAATTTTGGCTTGAGCATTTGAATGGTATTGTTCTTCTTTCCAAAACTTAAAGAAGCGTTGATTGTCCTCTTTCCTTACATGAGTCTCTTGTGCAAAAATAATATGAGCATTCAGTCTTTGGAACACTTTGAAAATCTTTTTCCGTTTTATTGGATGGTTTAAACCATTTGTATTCCAAGAGACAAAATTAATAGTATGAGCCATAACTAAAAATTAACCCTTTGGTAAGTAAGGGGTTAACCATAATGTGAGCTCATGAAATCGGAAGAGGAATACATGATTAGAGAGGAACCGGAAATCTCGACACTGCGGACATCTTTGTAGTTCTGAATCAGCCCAATAGAAAAAATTAGAAAAGAAAAAGACATCCCCCTCCCCCAACCCCAAGTAGAACCCCGAACTAAGCCAGAGAAGGCTGAAGAAAGCACTAATACTAACTTTAACCCCATTTCTGCAGGGGGCAACTCCAAAAATATATGTTAAATAAGTGACCTCCCGAAGACTAATATATGTGAAAAATAAACAGTATTGTAAATTAGTCTACATAGTAAAAATTACTAAAATATATGAAATTAAAAAAACAGTATCAGTACATATAATTAGTTAATTATAAGCGAGTAAATAAAAAATCACTTCCAAAATAAGAAAAATGGATTATGGGAAGAAGAAGCATAACAGCATGGCGTCCCAAAAAAAAAGGAGATTATAGAAAAAGAAAGACAAGACGCCGTTTTAATTATGCGAAAATCAAAAATAGGAAACATATAACTACAAATGACCGTCGGATCGGATCATTAGTAATAACGAAAAAGGATAAGTTAAAACAAAAGGTTAACTAAGGGAAAATGATGTTATTCACAGGAGATAAATATTCTATATAAGTTATAGAATAATCACTATAGTAATAAACAAAGAACAAAAATCTTAGACTTATAAAAAACCTTCATCGCACGGTAGTAGAAGGTTTATTTTGAAGAAAAACACCAGAGAGAAAAAAAATTGGTGCTGGAAGCACCAGAAACAAATTAAGAGAGGGTGTCTGTATCAGATGGGAAGTTATCATCCAAAAAGCTTCGAGCGGCAGTTGTAGAATGGAAGACACGACGATTTCCATCGGGAAGAGAGATTCTGAGTCGTGCAGGGTACCAGTAGTGCCGGTTTGAGATTTTTTTGATAGCATTTCGACATTAAAGGTTTAAAAGACAGTCGTTCCTTCATCACTTCAGGACTGTAGTCTTGAACTATCCTGAAGGAATGCTGACGATACTTGATCATCCCTTGTCGACGAGCGATCTGGAGAAGTTGTTCTTTAACATTAACATAATGGAAACGAAGAATAACTGGTCTGGGTTTGGAAACAGCCGCTGCCGACTTTACCCACGGTATACGATGGGCGCGGTCGAGTAATGGAGGATCGTTGGGAAAAACTGAACCGAACGAATCCTTTAAAAGTTGAGCAAAGAATATTACAGGATCTCCAACCTCAACGTCCTCGGGTAAGCCAATTAAATGTAAATTTTGTCTTCTCGATCGATTCTCAAGATCAATAACTTTGGATTTAAGTTGTTGGAGCTGTTTAGTAGTCGAAGCTAGATTCTTCTCTAAGATCTCAACTTTGGTATCCGTCTTCTGAGATTTAGTATCCAGCTCAGAAATTTTTGCATCGTGTTTTTGAACATCAGAATTCAGGGATTTCAAAGAATCCGTGATTGATTTTAAATCTTCATTGAGGCTTTGACGATGTTGTTCAAATTGAGCAGTTAAACTTTCAGATAATTTTATCTGATGCTGCCCAAACATTTCCTCCAAACACTTCATCATAACTTCGTAAGTTAATTCCGTTTGTTTAGAGTCACCTTTCTTCTTTCCTCCGTTCCCATCAGCGTCTTTCCCATCTTTGGTTTTAGATCTCGTACTCATTTCTTTAAGCTCAAAAGATGCAGTTGACAAAAGGAAATCAATTAATCAGTAAGTCAGAGAGATAAAGTAAGACTTCTGGTGTACTTAAAGTTGATTAAATCAAGGAGATCATAGGTTAAAAAGAATAACGGGAATGGAGCGAAGCCAGAGAGACGACCTCACTCCATGAGCGCTCCCTGCAGAATCATGAAATTTGTTGTTTTGCGGCAGCAGTACAGTGCAAGATATCAAAATGACCATCCAGGCCATGCTCTCTTCTCTCTACTAGCATCATGCAGGAGGTAGAGAAGCTTTGGGTCCCACATCACGAGGTTGAGGAACAGTTACTACTCTACCAAGTCGTCAAGTCGTCACTTTTTAATTATCATTTCAACCATAACTGCTGGTATAGAACATAGTAAAAATGAGAGAATGTTTTCCAGGACCATAGTGCTACATGAAACAATACAAAAACTACACTGAACTATGTAAGAAAAAAAATACACAAAAAACTCACTAGACTACAGACTTATCCAGGACTGCATAAAGTGCACAAAACAGTGCAGGCACTACAATAAATAATAAACAAGACAGTAGTCACAGAGTGGGTATAGTAGGCTGGTGTCAAGCCAGGCTGTAGGTATTGAAGAGTCTAATGGCTTGTGGGAAGAACTTGTTACATAGTCTGGTTGTGAGAGCCCAAATGCTTCAGTGCCTTTTTCCAGATGGCAGGAGGGAGAAGAGTTTGTATGAGGGGTACATGGGGTCCTTCATAATGCTGTTTGCTTTACGGATGCAGCGTGTGGTGTAAATGTCTGTGATGGCGGGAAGAGAGACCCCGATGATCTTCTCAGATGACCTCACTATCCCCTGCAGGGTCTTGCGATCCGAGATGGTGTAATTTCCGAACCAGGCAGTGATGCAGCTGCTCAGAATGCTCTCAATACAACCTCTGTAGAATGTGGTGAGGATGGGTGGTGGGAGGTGGACTTTTCTAAGCCTTCGCAGAAATTAGACACTGCTGGGCTTTCTTTGCTATGGAACTGGTGTTGAGGGACCAGGTGAGATTCTCTGCCAGGTGAACACCAAGAAATTTGGTGCTCTTAACGATCTCTACGGAGGAGTCGTCAATGTTCAGCGGAGAGTGGTCGCTCACCACCATCATGCTTCTGGTCTGCTGTGGATAATTTCACTCACCAACTCTGAACTGGTTTCACACACTACAGACTCACTTTCAACAACACTTTACAACTCATGTTCTCAGTAATGTTTATTAATAATTACTTCCACAATTTGTTGCCTTTTGCACGTTACTTGTCAGTGTTGGTTTCTGTATGGGTTTTTTTCATGAATTCTATAGTATTTCTTAGTTCCTGCAAAGGCCTGCAAGAAAATGAATATCAGTAGTATATGGTGACACATACATACATTGATTATATATTCTACTTTGACTTTAACCTTCTGGAAATCCAAATAAACAACATCCACCGGCTTTGACTTCCTGCCTGTAATTTCTTTGAACATTTAGAGACATTCTTTAAACATTTAAAGAGTGATTGTAGACGGGTCATATTCTGCATGGAGGTCGGTCACCAGTGGTGTGCCTTATGGATCTAGGACCCTTACTCTTCGTGATTTTTATAAATGACCTGGATGGAGAAGTGGAGGGATGGGTTAGTAAATTTGCTGATGACACAAAGGTTGAGGGTGTTGTTGATAGTGTGGAGGGCTGTCAGAGGTTACAGCGGGACAATGATAAGGATGCAAAACTGGGCTGAGAAGTGGCAGATAGAGTTCAACCCAAATAAGTGTGAAGTGGTTCATTTTGGTAGGTCAAATATGATGTCAGAATATAGTATTAAAGGTAAGACTCTTGGCAGTGAGGAGGATCAGAGGGATCTTGGGGTCGAAGTCCATACGACGCTCAAAGGAGCTGCACAGGTTGACTCTGTGGTTAAGAAGGCGTACGGTGTATTGGTCTTCATCAGTCGTGGAATTGAATTTAGGAACCAAGAGGTAATGTTGCAGCTATATAGGACCCTGGTCAGACACCACTTGGAGTACTGTGCTCAGTTCTGGTGGCCTCACTACAGGAAGGATGTGGAAACTATAGAAAGGGTGCAGAGGAGATTTACAAGGATGTTGCCTGAATTGGGAGCATGCCTTATGAAAATAGGTTGAGTGAACTTGGCCTTTTCTCCTTGGAGCGACAGAGGATGAGAGGTGACCTGATAGAGGTGTATAAGATGATGAGAGGCATTGATCGTGTGGATAGTCAGAGGCTTTTTCCCAGGGCTGAAATGGTTGCCACAAGAGGGCACAGGTTTAAGGTGCTGGGGCATATGTACAGAGGAGATGTCAGGGGTAAGTTTTTTTTACTCAGAGAGTGGTGAGTGTGTGGAATGGGCTGCTGGCAACGGTGGTGGAGGCGGATACGATAGGGTCTTTTAAGAGTCATTTAGATAGGTACATGGAGCTTAGTAAAATAAGAGGGCTATAGGTAAGCCTAGTAATTTCTAAGGTAGGGACATGTTCGGCACAACTTTGTGGGCCATAGAGCCTATATTGTGCTGTAGGTTTTCTATGTTTCTATGACAGATCTCCATTCCAGAAAGTTCCATAAAATGTTCCTGATAAGAAACTGGTATACAATGTTGGTGAATATTGGTAGTTCTGGCTGAGGTGTTTAATGTTGTGGTGCTCACCGAGCTTGGCGATTAGATTGCAGACGTTTCCTCACCAGCCAAAGTGCACAGTTGTTGCTGTTTCTCTCTGAGAGTGCTCTGGTTATTTAGCCCCCTGTTTGATTGCCTTGATGCTGACTGGCTACCCTTCAGATGACCTTTGAATTCTATTGGCTCACATTTAGAAACATGGAACATCTATAGCACATTACGGGTCTTTCAGCCCACAACATTGAACCGACCATGTAGCCCACTCCAGAAACTGCCTAGAATTTCCCTACCACATAGCCATCTATTTTTTGAAGCTCCATGTACTTCTCCATATCCTAAGAGTCTCTTTAAAGACCTCCTCTCCCATCTTTGCTGGCAGTGCATTCCACACAGCAACCACTCTCTGTGTGACATCCCCCTTGTACCTACATCCAGGCACCTTAAAACAAAGCCTGCTCGAGTTAGCCATTTCAGCCCTGAGAAAAAGCCTGTGGCTATCCACACAATCAATGCCTCTCATTATCTTGTACGTCTCTAACAGGTCACCTCTCGTCCTCTGTCGCTCCAAGGAGGAAAGACCAAACTCACAAACCTATTCTCATAAGACATACTTTCCAATCCAGGCAACATCCTTGTAAATCTCCTCTGCACACTGTCTGTAGTATCCATATCCTTCCTGTAGTGAGGTGACCAGAACTGAACACAGTACTCCAAGTGGGATCTGACCAAGGTCTTGTATAGCTGCAACATTACCTCTTGGCTCTTGAACTCAATCCCATGGTTGATGAAGGCCAACACACCGTGTGTCTTCTTAACAACACTGTCAAGTTGCGCAGCAGCTTTGAGTATCCTATGGACATAGACCCCAAGATCTCACTGATCCTCTACACTGCCAAGAGTCTTATCATTAATATTGTATTCTGTCTTCAAATTTGATCTCCTGAAATGAACCACCTCACATTTATTTAGGTTGAACTCCATCTGCCACTTCTCAGCCCAGTTCTGCATCCTATCAATGTCCCGCTGTAACCTTTGGCAACCCTCCAGACTACCCCCAACTTTTGTGTCATAAGCAAATTTACTAACCAACCTTCTACATCCTCATCCAGGTCATTTATAAAAATCACAAAGAGGAGGGGTCCCAGAACAGATCCCTGAGGCACACCATTGGTCACCATCCTCCATGCAGAATATGAACCATCTACAATCACCCTTTGCCTTCTGTGAGCAATCCAGTTCTGGATCCACAAAGCAGGTTTTCCTTAGATCCCACGCCTCCTTACTCTCTGATTGAGCCTTGCCTGGGGAACCTTGTCAAATGCTTTACTGAAATCCATATACTCTACGTCCACTGCTCTACCTTCGTCAATATGTTTTGTTACATCCTCAAAGAATTCAAACAGGTTCGTAAGGCATGACCTGCCCTTGACAAAGCCATGCTGACTATACCTAATCAGATTATGCTTTTCCAAATGCTCACAAATCCTGCCTCTCAAGATCTTCTCTAACAACTTGCCCACCACTGAAGTAAGACTCTCTGGTCTATAATTTCCTGGGTTATCTCTACTCCCTTTCTTGAAGGGAACAACATTTGTTATCTTCTGGTACTTCTCCCATCCCTATTAATGATACAAAGATTATCATCAGAGGCTCAGCAATCTCCTCCCTCACTTCCCACAGCAGCCTGGGGTATATCTTGTACTTATCTAACTTATCTAACTTAACACCTTTCAAAAGCTCCAGCACATCCTGTCTCTTAATATCTATATGCTCAATCGTTTCAGTCCACTGTAAGTTATCCCCACAATTGGCAAGATCCTTTTCAATGGTGAATACTGAAGCAAAGTATTCATTAAGTACCTCTGCTCCCTCCTCCGGCTCCATACACACTTCTCCACTGTCACACTTGATTGGTCCTATTCTCTCACGTCTTTATCCTCTTACTCTTCACATACTTGTAGAATGTCTTGGGATTTTCCTTAATCCTGCTCACCCAGGCCTTTTCATGGCCTCTTCCAGCTCTCCTAATTTCATTCTTGAGTTCCTTCCTGGTACCCTCATATTTTTCTAGAGCTCTGACAGTACTTAGTTTCTTGAACCTTTCATAAGCTTTTCTTTTCTTCTTAACTAGATTTTCTACATCCTTTGTACACCATGGTTCTTTTACTCTACCATCCTTTTCTTGCCTCAATGGAATATACCTGTGCAGGCCATGCAAATGTTCCCTGAAGATTTGCCACATTTCTGCTGTGCATTTCCTTAAGAACATCTCCCAATTTATGTTCTTAAGTTCCTGCCTAACATCATATTTTCTCCTCCCCTACCCCAATTAAATGTTTCCCAAATTTTCTGCTCCTATCCCTTTTCAGTGCTATGATAAAGGAGATAGAGTTGTGATCATCAGATATCAACATAAGAAGTAGGAGAAACAGCAGGAGTTGGCCATCTGGTCCATTGAGCCTGCTCCGCCATTCAATAAGATCATGGCTGATCTGGCCATGGACTCATCTCCACCTATCTGCCTTTTCCCTGTAACCCTTAATTCCCCTACTATGCAAAAATCTATCCAACCTTGTCTTGAGGAAGTGGAGGGATGGGTTAGTAAATTTCCTGATGACACAAAGGTTGAGGGTGTTGTGGATTGTGTGGAGGGCTGTCAGAGGTTACAGCAGGACATTAAAAGGACGCAAAACTGGGCTGAGAAGTGGCAGATTGAGTTCAACCCAGATAAGTGTGAGGTGGTTCATTTTGGTAGATCAAATATTATAGCAGAATATAGTATTAGTAGTAAGGCTCTTGGCAGTGTGGAGGATCAGAGGGATCTTGGGGTCTGAGTCCATTGGACACTCAAAGCTGCTGTGCAGGTTGACTCTGTGGTTAAGAAGGCATACAGTGCATTGGCCTTCATCAACCGTGGGACTGAGTTTAAGAGCCGAGAGATAATGTTACAGCTATATAGGACCCTGGTCAGACCCCACTTGGAGAACTGTGCTCAGTTCAAGTCACCTCACTATAGGAAGGATGTGGAAACTATAGAAATGGTGTACAGGAGAGTTACAAGGGTGTTGTCTGGATTGGGGAGCATGTCTTATGAGAATAGGTTGAGTGAACTCAGCCTTTTCTTCTTGGAGCGGCAGAGGATGAGAGATGACGTGATAGAGGTGTATAAGATGATGAGAGGCATTGATCGTGTGGATAGTCAGAGACTTCTTCCCGGGGCTGAAATGGCTAACACGAGAGGGACAAATTTTAAGGTGTTTGGAATTAGGTATAGAGGAGATATCAGGGATAAGTTTTTAATGCAGAGAGTGGTGAGTGTGTGGAATGGGCTGCTGGTGACGGTGGTGGAGACGGAAACGATAGGGTCTTTTAAGAGACTCCTGGATAGGTACATGGAGCTTAGAAAAATAGAGGGCTATGGGCAACCCCAAGTAATTTCTAAAGTAAGTACATGTTCGGCACAGCATTGTGGGCCAAAGGGGCAGTATTGTGTTGTACGTTTTCTATGTTTCTGTGTATTTACTGAGGTAGCCTCCATTGCTTCATTGGGCAGAGAATTCCTCATATTCACCACACTCTGGGAAAAGCAGTTCTTCCTCGTCTCCATCCTAAATCTACTCCTCCAAGTCTTGAGGCTTTGTCCCCTAGTTCTAGTCTCACCTACCAGTAGAAACAACTTTCCTGCCTCTATCTTATCTATTCCTTTCAAAATTTTATATGCTTCTATAAGATCTCCTCTCATTCTTCTGAATTCCAGCGGGTACAAACCCAGGTGACTCAATCTCTCATAGTCTAACCCCCTCATCTCTGGAATCAACCTGGTGAATCTCCTCTGCACTGCCTCCAAAACCAGTATATCCATCCTCAAGTAAGGAGACCAGAACTGCACGCAGTACTCCAGGTGTGGCCTCACCAGTACCGTATACAGTTGCAGCATAACCCCCCGGCTCTTAAATTCAATCCCTCTGGCAATGAAGGCCTACATTCCATTTCCTTCTTGATAGCCTGCTGCACCTGTAAACCGACTTTTAATGATTCTTGCACAAGCACTCCCAAGTCCCTCTGTACTGCCGCATGCTGCAATCTTTTACCATTTAAATAATAATCTGCTCTTTCATTTTCTCTTTCCAAAGTGGATGACCTCACATTTACCAACATTGTACTCCATCTGCCAGACCCTTGCCCACCCACCCTGTCTATATCTCTCTGCAGTCTCTCCATATCTTCTGCACAATTTGCTTTTCCACTTAATTTAGTATCATCAGCAAACTTAGATACACTACACCCGGTCCCCACTTCCAGATAGTTGATGAATATCATGAACAGTTGTGGGCCCAGCACCACACCACTCACCACTGATTGCCAACCGTCCCAACTCCCTGCTTTCTATCTCCAAGAGATCTGACACCTGACCAAGTTCATTTCCCAATACTAAATCAAGTAGAGCCTCTCCTCTAGTGGCTTATCTACATATTGTGTCAGGAAACCTTCCTGAACACACCTAACAAACTCCACCCCATCTAAACCCCTTCCTCGAAGGAGATGCCAGTCAATATTAGGAAAGTTAAAATCACCCATCACAACAACCCTATTATTATTGCACCATTCCAGAATCTGCCTCCCTGTCTGCTCCTCGATGTCTCTGTTACTATTGTGGGGGGGGGGGTCTATATTTTTAAAAAAACACCCAGTAGAATTATTGCACCCTTCCTGTTTCTGACTTCCACCTACAATGACTCAGTAGACAATCCCTCCATGACTTCCTCCTTTTCTGTAGCCCTGACACTATCCCTGATTAGCAATGCCACTCCCCCACCTCTTTTGCCTCCCTCCTTGTCCTTTTTGAAACTCCTAGAGCCTAGCACACTCACCAGCTGTTCCTGCCCCTGAGACATCTAAGTCTGTGCAATGGCCACAACATCATAGTCCCACGTATTGATCCACGCTTAAGTTCATCCACCTTGCTCATGATACTCATTACATTAAAATCTCAAACCACCTGGCTGAGTGCTTCTTTGCTTTATCATCTGCCTATCTTTCCTCATAAATTCCCTGTAAGCTGAAATTACTAGCCAAATGTCCCATTCTCTGCCTCTTTACTTCAGTTTCCACCCCCCAGCAAATCTAGTTTAAACCCTCCCCAATAACATTAGCAGACCTCCCTTCCAGGATAATTGTTCCACTCCAGTTCAGGTGCAACTCATCCCACTTGTACAGGTCCCCTCTTCCCCAGAAAAGGTTCCAATGATCCAAGAGCTTGAAATTCTCCCCCCTGCACCATCTCCTCAGCCACTCATTCATCTGCGCTATCTTCCTGTTCTGAACTTCACTAGCTCGTGGCAGAGGGAGTAATCCGGAGATTAGCACCTGGGAGGTCCTGCTTTCTGGCCTCCCTCCCAACTCCCTAAACTTACTGCACAGGACCTCTACCCCTCTCCTGCCAATGTCAATGGTACCAACATGTACCATGACCTCCGGCTGCTCATCCTCCCCTTGTTGCTTTTCCACTCAATTTAGTATCAGCAATCTTAGATACACTACACTTGGTCCCCTCTTCCAGATTGTTAATGTATATCGTGAACAGTTGTGGGCCCAGCACCGACCCCTGCAGCACACCTTTCGCCACTGATTGCCAACAATCCCAACTCTGCAGCCGCTCAGAGACATCCTGGACTCTAGCACCAAGGAGGCAACACATTATCCTGGTGTCTCTTTTGCTGCTACAGAATCTCATCTCCCATCCGTCCCCCTAACTGTCAAGTTCTCTATGACTGTGCCGGCTGGTGGCATAGTGGCATCAGCGCCGGACTTCAGAGCAAAGTTTCCCGAGTTCAAATCCAGCCGGCTTCCTTGTACACTTTCCATTCATGCTGGGTTGAGCATCGAGCGAGCAACTCAGCCTCGTAAAAATAAGAAAGCCTGCTAAAAAAAAACACCATCATGACAGCGTCCTGATGACTCCACTCGGAATTAAGGGCTTTTTTCTTCTTCATAACTATAGCTCTCCCTGACTTCACCCTACCCTTCTGAGGCTCAGAGCTGACCACAGTGCTACTGGTCTGGCTGCTGCTGCCTTGCCCAGATAGGTCTTTTCCCTCAGCAGTATCCAAAGGGGTGTACTTGTTGCTGAGGGGGATGGCCACAGGGGGACACTGCACTGACTTCCTTCTCCCATTACCTCTCTCACTGTTCAGCCATTTACTCTCTGAATTCTGCACTGTGGGTGTGACCACCTACTCAGAAGTCGTATCTATCAATTCCTCTGCCTCCTGGACGATCCTGAGTTCATCCGACTTCAGCTCCAGCTCCTCAGTGTGGTTTTTCATGAGCTGGAATAGTGTAGTCATCGGGAGACCAACAGGTTCCATGAATTCCCACATCCTACAGGAGCAGCATTCAACTGCTGTATCTGCTATCCTGCCTGCACTGTATAATGTGCAACCAAGACCAAATCAGCAATAATGAAAGAAAAAAACTAACCCTTTGAACTGTTAGGGGTTTCTAGAGATAGAGCAAACTTAAATTTTGGATCAAGTTAACGAGGCACCTTTATACTGCTTGGACTGCAGGTATCCGTGATGTATTTGCCCAAGTGCTTTCAGATTATGGCATCGTTTACACTCGTGTTCCTGTGGAGCCAGGCCTGCATTGCTGTGATCAGATAGCACAGCATCTCATGGACTTCTACCTACAGGTTGAAAAGGATGCATTCAATTCAGTGGAAGTTTTCCAGCGACATGGAATTAGGTAAGTGAATAGAATCCACTCTTAAGAATACCCAGCCACACAACAGAAGCAGATCCCATCAAGGTTTGCAAGCCAGAGATTGTGGTCATTCACCTGCTGCTCCCTCCCTGCTATCAGTTATCCCTGCTTTCCTTTCCTATTAGTTCAATGGTTCTGTTTAATATCTGAGAATGTTTACAGTATACAACCTGAAATTCTTACTCTTCCAGACATCCACGAAACCTAGGAAAACCCCATGTTTGTGAAATAAAGATAAAGATTTGCTTCATTTGTCATGTATATGTTAAAACATACAGTGAAATGCATCATTTGCATCAACGACCAACACAGGGTGATGATGTACTGGGGGTAGTCCACAAGCATCGCCATCCTTCTGGCGCCACCATATAGCACATCCAGAACGTACTAACCTGGAGGAAACCTATGCCGAACAGACAAGCTCCTTACAGACAGCAACAGAATTGAACCCGGGTTGCTGGCACTGTAAAAGATTTGCATTAGCCACTATGCTACTGTGCCAAATGTCAAAAACCCATTGTGATTCAAAGTTGGAAAAAAGAAATATAGCATCTTATCCCAAAACAGCCGGGATACTCAGCAGGTATCAGAGTCATCAACCTGAAACATGAACTGTTTCTCTCTCTGCAGATGCTGATTGACCTGCTGAGTATCCCCATAATTTTCTCAGCTTTTTAATTTCATCTTCTGCAATTTTGCTTCCTAAATTATGTTGTTTTCATTGTTTCGATCTGCCTTTCATTAAGTCACAACTGATCAATACCTCAGTGCCCATTGGTTGTAGTTGACTGTGGATGTTGTGTGCCAGCTGTCTCTATGTGCCAGGGCAGTATGATATGGAGAGCAAGCTGTTGCCCATGCAGTAGGCTACCTCTCTCCATGCAGCTGATGAATCAAAATGAACGGCAGAGACCAATACAGTTCATCACCAGAAGTGTCACTGGAGTTTCCAGTTTATGTTCAACTCATACCTTAGGGACTCCAGCTTCAGATTGTTCCCCAGGGGTTTACTCCCAAAGCTGCCTTCATGAGTGGATATGGCTGTGAGGCACTAGAAGTATGAGGTCAGGGTTTTCCTTCTAGATGAGCTGTGAATCACAGCTGATAACCCCCATCTGCCTGAACCAAGTGTTTTTAAGGCACCAGTAAGCTGCCTTTGCCCCTTCTGTCAGTAGAAACGGTTCTGCTGGGCTTAGTAGCTAAGTCATACGTGAAGGCCAGGAGCTGGACTTGGTTGTCAGAGGCTATTGGAGGATTTAATAGAGAGTGGGAGCTTATCTCCCACTACCTCCCCTGGCTGTAAGGAATTTGGTGCCCATACTTAGCACACTGTCAGTCTGAAATTTCAGTTGATCCAGGTAGCAATGGTTTAGGTTCTGGAGTGGTCCTGTGCAAGAACTTCCTGGCAAGCGAGCACTGAGATTCTCTTTTCAGGTATTCTTCTTCAAAGCTGGGTTTAGACTTATCAGGAAATGGAAGGCAGGGCTAGTAATTTTGAAGGTAACACAAAGGTTGGTGGTGTTGTGGATAATGCAGAAGGTTGTAGGTTATATTGGGACATTGATAGTACATGGAGGTGGGCTGAGAAGTGGCAGATGGAGTACAACCCGGCAAAGTGTGGGTTGGCAAGTTTGCAGACAACACAAAGGTTGGTGGTGTTGTGGATAGTGTAGAGGATTGTCAAAGATTGCAGAGAGACATTGATAGGATGCAGAAGTGGGCTGAGAAGTGGCAGATGGAGTTCAACCCGGAGAAGTGTGAAGTGGTACACTTTGGAAGGACAAACTCCAAGGCAGAGTACAAAGTAAATGGCAGGATACTTGGTAGTGTGGAGGAGCAGAGGGATCTGGGGGTACATGTCGACAGATCCCTGAAAGTTGCCTCACAGGTGGATAGGGTAGTTAAGAAAGCTTATGGGGTGTTAGCTTTCATAAGTCAAGGGATAGAGTTTAAGAGTCGCGATGTAATGATGCAGCTCTATAAAACTCTGGTTAGGCCACACTTGGAGTACTGTGTCCAGTTCCAGTCGCCTCACTATAGGAAGGATTTGGAAGCATTGGAAAGGGTACAGAGGAGATTTACCAGAATGCTGCCTGGTTTAGAAAGTATGCATTATGATCAGAGATTAAGGGAGCTAGGGCTTTACTCTTTGGAGAGAAGGAGGTTGAGAGGAGACATGATAGAGGTGTACAAGATAATAGGAGGAATAGATAGAGTGGATAGCCAGTGCCTCTTCCCCAGGGCACCACTGCTCAATACAAGAGGACATGGCTTTAAGGTAAGGGGTGGGAAGTTCAAGGGGGATATTAGAGGAAGGTTTTTTACTCAGAGAGTGGTTGGTGCATGGAATGCACTGCCTGAGTCAGTGGTGGAGGCAGATACACTAGTGAAGTTTAAGAGACTGCTAGACAGGTATATGGAGGAATTTAAGATGGGGGCTTATATGGGAGGCAGGGTTTGAGGGTCGGCACAACATTGTGGGCCGAAAGGCCTGTACTGTGCTGTACTTTTCTATGTTCTATGATTCACTTGGGAGGACAAATTTGAAAGCAGAGTACAAGTTTCTTGCGGTGTGGAGGAACAGAGGGATCTTGGGGTTCATGTCCATAAATCCCTTCGAAGATACTGCTCAAGTTGAGATGGTGCACTGATGGCTACATTCATCAGGGGTTTTCGTTCAAGAGCCACAGAGTAATGTTGGAACTTTGGGTAGAGAACAGTAGGAATTCTGATTACCTCAGTATAGGAAGGATGTGGAAGTTTTAGAGGGGCTACAGAGGAGATTTAGAGCTTAACATCCAAGGATACACACTGTATTGAAAAGACAGGCAAGTAGGCAGAGGGGGCTTTGTTGGTTAAAAAGTGAAATCAAATCCTTAGAAAGAGGATCGGAAGAGGTAGAATCCTTGTGTGTAGAGTTAAGAAACTGCAAGGATAAAAATGTCCTGATGGGAGTTATGTACAGGCCTCTGAACAGTAGCCAGGCGATAGAAAAAGGGATGTCAAAAGGGGAATGTTGTGATAATCATGGGAGACTTCAATATGCAGATAGATTGGGGAAATCGGGTCCCAAGAGGGGGAATTTGTTGAATGCCTACAAAATGGCTTTGTAGAACAACTTTTGGTTGAGCCCACTAGGGGAACGGCAATTCTGGATTGGGTGTTTTGATTGGGAGCATAAGATGAAGGAACCCTTTGGAGGCGGTGATCATATTATGATTGAACTCACCCTGCAGTTTGAGGAGGAGAAGCTACTATCGGATGTCTCGGATGAATTGGTATTACAGTGAAGTAAAATTAGTGGAAATATAGAGGATTGGGAAGCTTTTAAAAACCAACAGAAGGTAACTAAAAATCCATAAAGAGAGAAAAGATGAAATATGAAGGTAAGCTAGCCAATAATATAAAAAAGGATACAAAACATTTTTTCAGATATATAACGAGTAAAAAAGAGGGGTGAGGGGATATCAGACCATTTTTTTTTGTAGTCTGCGAGCTGCCCCTGGCACATCCCCAGACTGTGTTGGTGGATGACACAAATGCTGCCTTTCAGCGTGTCTGATGTATGTGCAACAAACAAATCAAAACTTTTAAAATGTAAACCCGAGTGAAAAGCTAGTATTAATCAATCAGTGACTGTGGAACTTGAATATCATTGTAAACGTGGTCATTGTTTGTAGTGAGGGGAATAATTTTACAGTAGCTGGAGGAAAGTATATGGGGGGATGTCAGAGGCAAGATTTTTTGCAAGTGGTAGAGGCAGATACATTAGGGACATTAAAGATGATCAGAATCAGGTTTGATATCATTGGCATATGTTGTGAAATTTGTTAACTTTGTATCAGCAGTACAATGTAATACATAATAAAGGAAACTGAATGTATAGATAGAGAATCCTTGAATGAACTGTTGAGAAACATTTAGATAGGCACAGAAATGAAAGAAAACTGGTTAACTATGGAGGGTGGGGGGCGGGTTGTTAAATTGATCTAAAGCGTATGTAAAAAGGCCAGCACAAAATTGTAGGGTTAAGGGCCTGTACTGTGCTGAGGTGTCCTAAGCTCTATACACATTTACTACTTTACATGGTCTGGGTTAAGTTTAACTCCCAACTCTCTGTCAGCTATGCCTGGGTTGAACACCATTCGCAGATACCCACCAGATGTACTGTGGAGAGCTTTCTAACTGGCTGCATCATTGTCTGTTATGGTGGGGGGCCACTGCACAGGATCAAAATAAGCTGTAGAGAGTTGTGAACTTAGTCAGCTCCATCATGGGCACTAACTAGCCTCCATAGTATCCAGGACATCATCGAGGAGCAATGCCTTAAAAATGATTCGGGAACAACTTCTCCCTTCTGCTATCCGATTGCTGAATGGACATTAAACACTACCTCACTGCTTTTTTATTTCTTTTTTTTTTGCACTAATTGAACTTTAATGTATATTTACTGTAATTTGTTTTTTTTCTACTATTATGTATTGCCTTGTACTGCTACTGCAAAGTTAACAAATTTAATGACATATGCCGGTGATATTAAACTGATTCTGATTCTAAAATTTCGCTTCACACAGACATGGTCTTTTTATTACCTAGTTTTGCAGACAATGGGGCAAAAAAGATGTGAGGGGTAAATGTGAAAGGGAGGTGAATGTGAATATTAATATCTGGACCTTTTCTGTGCAGACCACATTGAAGGAGTCCAGGACACAGCAGACTAGCAAAACTGATCCTCCACGGCTGATCAGATAGCAGTTCAAGGGTAGGGGCCAAGCCCAACGATGTTTGGATCTGATGCCCAATTCTCTGCTGTTTATTATCCATTTAAAACAGACAGAACTTTGTTCATCCATTAGTATGGGTGTAGCTGTTAAAGTTTCTATATAACACACGTCACTCTTCATTTAGTCATTTAATTTCATTTAATTGAGTACATCCACATGAAATGCTGTCACAGGAAAGCAGCATCCATCATCAGAGATTTCCACTACACATTCCATGCTCTTTGCTCGCTGCTGCCATCAGGTAGAAGGTACAAGAGCCTCAGGACTCACACACCAGGTTCAGGAACAGTTACTACCCCTCAGATGTTGAATAGAAGTAGACAACAACACTCATCTACTGAGATGTTCTCACAACCAATGATCTCACTTTAAGGGATCTTTAAGGGATGTTCTTGGTATTTATTGCTACTTATTTCTATTTGCATTTGCACAGTTTGTTATCTTCTGCACTCTGGTTGATCTTTCATTGATCCTGTTATAGTTACTATTCTATAGAGTTGCTGAGCACATCCACAGGCAAATGAAACTCAGGGTTGTACATGGTGACGTGTGTGTACTCTGATAATAAAATATACTTTGAACTTTGAGTTAACCACATCTATACAAATATTTAATCCTACGTTTACATCAAGTATTCTACAAAAATAAACCTATCACTGCACTAAATCTCTTACACATACTGTGAGTTACTGTTAAACAGACAGCTCCTATTCACAGTGGATAACTGTTCCACTCACAGTTGGGGAACTGAAATCCCAGTTAGAAACCTGATTTAAAAAGCAGCAACAAGTGTTAATAAAGCAAGAACAGGGAGTCCTTTCTAGAGGAATGGAACTGAACTCAGTAAATCAGGCAGCATCTGCGGAAGGAAATGAACAGTCAGCATTTTGGACCAAGACCCTTCCTTTCCTTCCATTGCTCCTACCTGACTGGCTGAAGCTCATCTTGAGATCTCTTTCTCTCCAGAGGTGAACTGAGAGGAGATCTGGAGATGATTAAAGGACTTGATCTGGAGAAGAAAAAAACGTGGACTATTTTCTAAACTGGGAGAAAATTCAAAAAATCTGGGGTGCAAAGGGACTTGGGAATCCTTGTGCAGGATTCTCTAAAGGTTAATTTGCAGGCTGAGTCAGTGGTGAGGAAGGCAAATGCAATGTTAGCATTCATTTCAGGAGGACAAGAATATAAAAGCAAGGGTGTAATGTTGAAGCTTTATAAGGCCTGGTGAGGCTTCACTTGGAGTATTGAGAGCAGTTTTGGGCCCTTATCTAAGAGAGGATGCACTGACATTGGAGAGGGGTCAAAGAAGGTTCACACAAATGATTCTAGGATCGAAAGCTTTGTCACGTAAGGAGTGTTTAATGGCTGTAGGCCTGTACTCACTATAATTCAGAAGAATGAGGGGTGACCTCATTGAAACCTATCGAATGTTGAAAGGCTTCGAGACAGCGGATGTGGAGAGGATATTTCTTATGACCAGAGGGGCAGCCTCAGAATAGAGGGGTGTCCTTTTAGAACGGAGATAAGGAATTTCGTTAGCCAGAGAGCAGTGAATCCGGAATTCATTGCCACAGATAGATGTGGGTGTGTTTGTTCAGGGCATGAAGGGATATGGAGAGAAGGCAGGAGAATACGGCTGAGAGGGAAAATGGATCAGCTGTGATGAAATAGCGGAGCAGACTCAAAGGTAAAATGGCCTAATTCTGCTCCTGTATCTTATGATTAAAGGACATGGGGTGACACAGTAGCATGGCATTTAGCATAACTGTTTACACCACCAGTAACCGGGGTTCCTTTCCCGCCAGCCTCTGTGAGGAGTTTCTACATTCTCCCGTGGCAGCACGTGTGTTCCGGTTTCCTCCCACATTCCAAAGATGAATTGGTCCCATGGGTGTAATTGGGCAGGTGGGCTCGTTTGGCAGAAGGGTCTTTCATTGTGCTGCATCTCTTTCAGAGTCCAGAAATGACAGGGCATAAACACAAAATTGTCACTAATAAGTTCAGTAGTTAATCATGTTACCAGTCAAATGATTTGGAATACTAATGCTAGGTCTGTAGGATGGATATGACCTATGGAGATGGTAAACTGCTCTTATTTCTGCAAGTTCTGCCCCATTTGAAAATCGACTGTCACACTATGTCAATGGTCTCCTTTGTGCGTGTTAAGAGCTTTGTATTACATTTTATTCTAACGACAACCATTTTTATACCCCCTCTCCCCAGGTGGCCCGATATCTACATTGGCCTAACGACAATGGGGAAGGATATGTCAGTGTCCAATCTCCAGACGGCCATAGAAAACGGCATAGCAACGAGGAAAGTGAAGCATCACCAGTGGTTGGAAGATTTTCCTGCGGATGCCCAAAGACAAGATGATACCATATTGACTATGGAGTTAATGGTTCATCCTGGGTATTCCAGCTATCCCAACGAAGGCGGATGCGGTGAAGGACCAGACGAGTTCTCCCTATCTGCAGATCGGCTTCATGAACTGGAAGTCCTCAAGGCGCCTAAGCTACTAAAATATTATGAACAGAGGAATATACAATTGTGTGCTTTTAAAGACTTATAATAGTATTGATTCCTGACTCCCTGAGGCAAATGGAGGGAGATTGTAGAGGTACAAGAAGGTGCAATAATTACCAGAATCAATTCCGATGTAATGCAGTAGGTCATCAGAGGGAAAAACAAAAATGATTCAGTGTCTCTCGGGAAAGGCAACAGAATACAGGATTTTATGGGGAATTTAATTACACTTTCAGTATCCCACGTTTAATTCTTGTCCCAACAATCACCAAAGGAATTGTAAAGAGCTGTACTTCCCTCCCTTCCCCCTCCCAGTTCCATCTATCACCTGTTGCATTGTATTTCTTTCTCCCCTCCCCCTACCTTCTTATTCTGGCTTCTGCCTGTAGCAAGGAGCTATTTGATTCACACGACCATGCAGTGTTCTTCAAGCTTTTCACCCATAGAGTCAGAAAATCAAGTCTTAGGCGCAGGAACATTTTGTACGTGATTGATAACTTATATAGGGGATATTAAATTGTGCAATAAACTGTTCAAGTTCAGGGTAAAGAGAAATATTTAATGATTTTATTAAATCCCTCGGTCATCACAAGATCTGGTTCACGAATCACTTTACTCGGATGACTGTTTACACTTGCTTAAGTAGTATCTCTCAGGTTTCTTGTTGCAAAACACTGTAGCACCAGTCCTGAAGTCCTCAGTGTGATTAATGATTGCAAAGCAGCATTCTTAAAGGACTTGAATCACTTGGACAGCACAGGCAGTGGCCATGTGTTCACAGTGCCTGTGCCAGCTCTTTTAGGGTAGGAAGCTCTTTGATTACATTTGCTCTCACAGCCCTTGCATATATTTATGGAATGCCTTTTGGAAAGTTACTGTTGAACCTGCTCTTGTCACCCTTTGCACGGTAAAGATTTTACTGAGATAAGTGAACAGATGGTCTGTTTTATGGTGATGTTTGGATCAATGTTAGGCAGGGCACTAGAAACATTGATATGGCATCTATTATCGGAAAATATGTGAATCCTAGATCACAACACTCTGCTGGGAGGTTTCTGCCAACACATTGTTGGACCACATAGAAGTTTCTCTTAATCATGAAACATTTTAATTGAATTAGAGTGCCTCCGTTAAGTTTCCCCTCAACTTTCTCCACTCTCTATGAAAGTAGATTATATATTGTATATTTATATATTATATATAAAATTAATTATGTAATATATAATTAATGTTATTTAATTATATATTACATATAGTTAATGTTATTTAATCACATTCTATATAGTTATAGTTATATATACAGTACTGTGCAAAAGTACATACAAGATAGCTAGGGTGCCTCAGATTTTTGCACTGTACTGTATTTGGCAACATGGAGCGGACTGCAACTTTGTGAATCTGGCAAGAACAAAGGGTGTTGGGAATGGTGTGTGTGGAGTGCTGCAAGAGGGGTGTGGAACAGTCAGTGGCACAAATGCAGACGCACCCAACCTGCAGACACAAGGCAAGGTCATTTGATTCTGAACAATTGGTTTATTGATCATTACAGAATATCTCTCTGGTGCTTCCTGCTCCCTCCCTTCTTCCAAAACATGATTCCCCTTTCCCTGCCCTCTTCCCACTTTCAGTCCACAATACAGACCCAGATCAGAATCAGGTTTATCATGACTCACATATGTATATATTTCTTTTATGGCAGCAGTACACAGTGCAATACATAAAATTACTACAGTACTGTGCAAAAGTCCTAGGCTCCCTAGCTGTACGTATATGGCTTAGACTTTTGCACAATACTGTACATATACAATCTATTTCTATAGAGAGCGCAGAAAGTAAAAGATATATAAAGATCTAAGACGCACGGAAGGAAGAATTCATCCGTGATCACTGGTGCTAAATGTGCAGATTGAGCACAAGATATCACAAAACATCCTACTGCCAGCTGCTGAGTTTTTGAAGTACATTCAGGGTTGACACTAAAGCAAAAATGTTCCTCACAGCGAATGGCACAAACTTCAGTGAGCTGAGTGCCAAGAAAGTCAGTTTTATGAAGAGAGTGAGGATTCCTCCCTTGTACACTTCAGCTGAAGCAGAACAAAGCCTCCGCTCCAGTATCTATACTGTCACGGCACACTAGCTGTTCGCCGGCAAGCGTGCACTAAATGAGCTACAACTGACACCCTAAATTCTCAAAACACTTCTGCTGAGTATGAGGTTATTTCATAACCAAAGGGAGCTGCGAAATACTGTTGAGTCTACAAGGCTGATGATTTGCCTATTTTAATTTGATGTTGAATGTAGAAATATATTTAAGTATTAATTTACATAATATTTAGCTATAAAACAATGGGGGATTTAAATGTGTCATATAAAGTTTGGAAAAATGCACTGTCTTAATAAAATTCACATATAAAGTGCAATTACTTTATTTTATTAATGTTGTGTCTAATTCCTTTAAGGTGTGTTACTGGATAATACTGGTGAGGGGCAAGTGGTAATGGGAGTATCCTAATGGGGTGGCACGGTAGTGTAGAGGTTAGCACAACGCTTTACGGTACCAGTGACCCGGGTTCAATTCCCATCACACGGTAGTGTAGTGGTTAGCACAACGCTTTACTGTACTAGTGACCCAGGTTCAATTCCCATCACACGGTAGTGTAGTGGTTAGCATAATGCTTTACAGTACCAGTGACCTGGGTTCAATTCCCATCGCACGGTAGTGTAGTGGTTAGCACAACGCTTTACAGTACCAGTGACCTGGGTTGAATTCCCACTCATTCGGAGAAGGAAGTCTGAGAATTGGAGCGGGAGTATGGAGGAAGCCATTTTTGAATTTTTCGGTTGCTTTTTCCATTGGTGTTCAGAGAGGTGGGACTGCACAGGCGTGTGACGTCGGACAGTGAAGCGCGGAAGATTTAAAAGGAACAGAGCCTTATACAGCGGGCAGGGTAGTTTGCGGGCTGTGAAGTGGGCTGCGGGAGCAGAGTGAAGGCTTTGGCTCAATGGGCTTAGGCGGAAACAGGCAAGGCGAGGAAGGTTTGGTATTCATTTTTTGTTATTTGAGGAGAGGGGCAGTATGAGTGTGAGGGCAGCTTGTTGTCGGTGTTGGATATAGGAGGTCCTGGAGTCTCCAAGCCTCCTGGACGTCCACATCCGCGCCAGGTGCGCCGAGATGCAGCTCCTAACGGACCGTGTTAGGGAACTGGAGCTGCAGCTCGATGACCTTCGTCTGGTCAGGGAGAGTGAGGAGTTGATAGGAGTTACAGGCAGGTGGTCACACCGGGGCCACGGGAGGCAGACAAATGCGTCACGGTTAGGAGGGGGAAGGGGAAGGGTCAGGTACTAGAGAGTACCCCAGTGACTGTGCCCCTTGACAATAAGTACTCCTGTTTGAGTACTGTTGTGGGGGACAGCTTACCTGGGGGAAGGAACAGTGGTCGTGCCTCCAGCACAGAGTCTGGCCCTGTAGCTCAGAAGGGTAGGGAAAGGAAGAGGAGGGCAGTAGTAATAGGGGACTCGATAGTAAGGGGGTCAGATAGGCGATTCTGTAGACGCAGTCCAGAGACCCAGATGATAGTTTGCCTCCCTGGTGCCAGGGTCCGGGATATTTCTGATCGCGTCCAAGATATCCTGAAGTGGGAGGGTGAGGAGCCAGAGGTCATGGTACATGTAGGTACCAATGACATAGGTAGGAAAAGGGAAGAGATCCTGAAAGGAGAATATAGGGCATTAGGAAGGGAGTTGAGAAAAAGGACTACAAAGATAATAATCTCGGGATTACTGCCTGTGCCACGCGACAGTGAGAGTAGGAATGCGATGAGGTGGAGGATAAATGCGTGGCTGAGGGATTGGAGCAGGGGGCAGGGATTCAAGTTTTTGGATCATTGGGACCTCTTTTGGCGCAGGCGTGACCTGTACAAAAAGGACGGGTTACACTTGAATCCTAGGGGGACCAATATCCTGGTGGCGAGGGCTACTGAGGTGACTTTAAACTGGAATGGTTGTGGGGTGGGAATCAAATTAAAGAGACTAGGAGAGAGGAGGTTAGTTCACAACAGGGGGATGGGAACAAGTGCAGAGAGACAGAGGGGTGTAAAGTGAGGGTAGAAGCAAAAAGTAGTAAGGTGAAAAGTAAAAGTGGCAGGCCGACAAATCCAGGACAAAAATCAAAAAGGGCCACTTTTCAACATCATTGTATAAGGGCTAAGAGTGTTGTAAAAGCAAGTCTGAAGGTTTTGTGTGTCAATGCAAGGAGCATTCGTAACAAGGTGGATGAATTAAAAGTGCAGATTGTTATTAATGAATATGATATAGTTGGGATCACAGAGACATGGTGACCAGGGTGACCAAGGATGGGAACTCAACATTCAGGGATATTCAATATCCAGGAGGGATAGACATGAAAGGAAAGGAGGTGGCGTAGCATTGCTGGTTAGAGAGGAGATTAACGCAATAGAAAGGAAGGACATTAGCCGGGAGGATGTGGAATCGATATGGGTAGAGCTGCATAACACTAAGGGGCAGAAAACGCTGGTAGGAGTTGTGTACAGGCCACCTAACAGTAGTAGTGAGGTTGGGGATGGCATTAAACAGGAAATTAGAAATGCGTGCAATAAAAGAACAGCAGTTATAATAGGTGACTTCAATCTACATATAGATTGGGTGAACCAAATTGGTAAGGGTGCTGAGGAAGAAGATTTCTTGGAATGTATGCGGGATGTTTTTTAAACAAACATATCGAGGAACCAACTAGAGAGCAGGCTATTCTAGACTGGGTATTGAGCAATGAGGAAGGGTTAATTAGCAATCTTGTCGTGAGAGGCCCCTTGGGTAAGAGTGACCAGACCATAATATGTGGAATTCTTCATTAGGATGGAGAGTGACATAGTTAATTCAGAAACAAAGGTTCTGAACTTAAAGAAGGGTAACTTTGAAGGTATGAGACGTGAATTAGCTAAGATAGACTGGCAAATGATACTTAAGGGGTTGACAGTGGATATGCATTGGCAAGCATTTAAAAATTGCGTGGATGAACTACAACAATTGTTCATCCCATTTTCGCAAAAGAATAAATCAGGGAAGGTTGTGCATCCGTGGCTGACAAGGGAAATTAGGGATAGTATCAATTCCAAAGAAGAATCATACAAATTAGCCAGAAAAATCGGCTCACCTGAGGACTGGGAGAAATTCAGAGTTCAGCAGAGGAGGACAAAGGGCTTAATTAGGAAAGGGAAAAAAGATTATGAGAGAAAACTGGCAGGGAACATAAAAACTGACTGTAAAAGCTTTTATAGATATGTGAAAAGAAAAAGATTGGTTAAGACAAATGTAGGTCCCTTACAGACAGAAACAGGTGAATTGATTATGGGGAACAAGGACATGGCTGACCAACTGAATAACTACTTTGGTTCTGTCTTCACTAAGGAGGACATAAATAATCTTCCAGAAATAGTAGGGAACAGAGGGTCTAGTGAGATGGAGGAACTGAGGGAAATACATTTTAGTAGGGAAGTGGTGTTAGGTAAATTGAAGGGCTTAAAGGCAGATAAATCCCCAGGGCCAGATGGTCTGCATCCCAGAGTGCTTAAGGAAGTAGCCCAAGAAATAGTGGATGCATTAGTGATAATTTTTCAAAACTCGTTAGATTCTGGACTAGTTCCTGAGGTTTGGAGGGTGGCTAATGTAACCCCACTTTTTAAAAAAGGAGGGAGGAAAAAACCGGGGAATTATAGACCGGTTAGCCTAACATCTGTGGTGGGGAAAATGCTAGAGTCAGTTATCAAAGATGTGATAACAGCACATTTGGAAAGCAGAGAAATCATCCGACAAAGTCAGCATGGATTTGTGAAAGGAAAATCATGTCTGACGAATCTCATAGAATTTTTTGAGGATGTAACTAGTAGAGTGGATAGGGGAGAAACAGTGGATATGGTATATTTGGATTTTCAAAAGGCTTCTGACGAGGTCCCACACAGGAGATTAGTGTGCAAACTTAAAGCACACGGTATTGGGGGTAAGGTATTGATGTGGATACAGAATTGGTTGGCAGACAGGAAGCAAAGAGTGGGAATAAACGGGACCTTTTCAGAATGGCAGGCAGTGACTAGTGGGGTACCGCAAGGCTCAGTGCTGGGACCCCAGTTGTTTACAATATATATTAATGACTTAGATGAGGGAACTAAATGCAGCATCTCCAAGTTTGCGGATGACACGAAGCTGGGCGGCAGTGTTAGCTGTGAGGAGGATGCTAAGAGGATGCAGGGTGACTTGGATAGGTTAAGTGAGTGGGCAAATTCATGGCAGATGCAATTTAATGTGGATAAATGTGAGGTTATCCACTTTGGTGGCTTAAACAGGAAAACAGATTATTATCTAAATGGTGGCCGATTAGGAAAAGGGGAGGTGCAACGAGACCTGGGTGTCATTATACACCAGTCATTGAAAGTGGGCATGCAGGTACAGCAGGCGGTGAAAAAGGCGAATGGTATGCTGGCATTCATAGCAAGAGGATTCGAGTACAGGAGCAGGGAGGTACTACTGCAGTTGTACAAGGCCTTGGTGAGACCACACCTGGAGCATTGTGTGCAGTTTTGGTCCCCTAATCTGAGGTAAGACATTCTCACCATAGAGGGAGTCCAAAGAAGGTTCACCAGATTGATTCCTGGGATGGCAGGACTTTCATATGATGAAAGACTGGATCGACTAGGGTTATACTCTCTGGAATTTAGAAGATTGAGGGGGGATCTTATTGAAACGTATAAAATCCTAAAGGGATTGGACAGGCTAGATGCAGGAAGATTGTTCCCAATGTTGGGGAAGTCTAGAACGAGGGGTCACAGTTTGAGGATAAAGCCTTTTAGGACCGAGATTAGGAAAAACTTCTTCACACAGAGAGTGGTGAATCTGTGGAATTCTCTGCCACAGGAAACAGTTGAGTCCAGTTCTTTGGCTATATTTAACAGGGAGTTAGATATGGCCCTTGTGGCTAAAGGGATCAGGGGGTATGGAGAGAAGGCTGGTAAAGGGTTGTGAGTTGGATGATCAGCCATGATCATACTGAATGGCGGTGCAGGCTAGGAGGGCCGAATGTCCTACTCCTGCACCTATTTTCTATCTTTCTATGTTTCTATGCACGGTAGTGTAGTGATTAGCACAACGCTTTACAGTACCAGTGACCCGGGTTCAATTCCCATCACACGGTAGTGTAGTGGTTAGCACAACGCTTTACAGTACCAGCGACCTAGGTTCAATTCCTGCCAATATCCATAAGGAGTTTGTATGTTCTCCCCGTGTACTGCATGGGTTTCCTCCCACACTCCAAAGATGTACCATTTGGTAGGTTTATTGAGCATTGTAAATTGTCCCGTGATTAGGCTAGGGTTAAGTCGGGATTCAGTATGACTTGAAGAGCCAGAAGGGCCTTTTATGTGCTGTATCTGAATAAATCAATAAAATATGTACTGCACTTCTTGTCATAATTATAGTTTCCTCACACAGTGAAACTTCCTCTTTAATTGGAAGCAGCTACTTCCCCCAGTATAATTTGCAAAAGAGAGAACATTTCTCAGATTGCGTGGCAAATTATATTTGATTTATTTGTTGAGGTACATTGTGGAATTGCCCTACAATGACCAGTTAACCCACCAACCAGTACTTCTGTCTTCTTCCAGTCCAAATTGGAGCACCCAGAGGAAACACACATACTCATGGGGAGAACATACAAACTCCTTACAGACAGCAGCAGGAACTGAACCCGGGTCATCTGTACTGTAAAGCGTTATGCTAACCACTACACTACTGTGAGATGGGAATTGAACCTGGGTGACTGGTACTGTAAAGTGTTGTGCTAACCACTACACTACCGTGCGATGGGAATTGAACCCGGGTCACTGGTACTGTAAAACGTTGTGCTAACCACTACACTACCGTGCGATGGGAATTGAACCCGAGTCACTGGTACTGTGAAGCGTTGTTCTAACCACTACACTACCGTGTGATGGGAATTGAACCCGGGTCACTGGTACTGTAAAACGTTGTGTTGACCACTACACTACCGTGTGAGGGATGCTAGATTCAGTGCCAATATTAAACAATTCAATGTCCTTGTATATGTTGGGTGGGTGGGTGGGTGGGTGGGTGGGTGGGTGGGGGGTGGTGAACAGATTAATTTCTTGGAAACCAAAATCCTGTCAGTTATCAAACTTCAGGGAAATGATTTAAGTTTGTTTGTATTTAATAATTAATACATATCTGAAATATAGTCTCTTGGCTCCCTTTAGTGTTAAGAGGTCTGGTTTTATTTCAGACTTCCAGCATTTAAAACCTGGAATATAACAACACAATACAGGCCCTCTGGCCCATGATGCTGTGCCAACCTTGTATCCTTAATCCAAGATCAATATTATCTTTCCCTCCTAAATAGCCCTCTATTTTTCTATCTTCCATGAACTTACTGTATCTGCCTCTAGAATAGAAAAGAGCTTGAATGTCATTGCTCAAGACAATGAGATTGTGGTGCCAATGCAGTCCATGCAAAACAGATATTTACAATATATGTTGTACGGCTTAATTTAGAAAGAAATAAATCAATGCTTCCATTTAATATCACAGAATGTATACAACCTGAAATTCATACTCTTCACAGACAACCACGAAACAAGAAAACCCCAGAGAATGAATGACACAAAACTTAAGAACTCCAAAGCACCCCTCTCACACACAAGAAGCAAAAGCATCAACCCTCTCCACACTTGTTCCAGCAGGAAGCATCAGCGGCCACCACCCACCAGCAAGCAATAGCAAAGCCCCCCAAAGAGACAATGATCTAGGTCCATCAAGAACTACAGTCCATAACCCAGTTCTTCAACATGCCACAGACTCTCTCTCTCTCTCTAACAAGGGAGAGGGAAGTGTCACCCCTTCCACAGCAACGGGGAAGACCAACAAACACCTCACTGTTTCGATGTTATAGTCTGAAGCATTGTTTTATTTTGAGTTTCTCCAACTTGAAAATCAGTAGCAAACTCTCTACCAGCATATAGACAGAGATAGAAATCAATTTTTTTAAACTCCCATATTTACATGCAACAAGTGACTTTAATAGTCCATGACACCCAAATGTTGGAGTATAGTATTATTCAGCTGCACTCTGCCCTCAGGGAGAAGCTGTTTTTCAGTCTGCCTTGGCTAAGATGTTTCTGTATCTCCTACCAGATGGCAGGAGATTGAACAAACGGTATCTGGGATGGAATGGGTCTTTAGTGATATCGCGATCATGCCGTAGACATCGAGAGTTGTAGATTGTCTCCAGGACCAGTGGTTGAGTCCCAGTGATGTGCTGAGTGTTGGGAGTGTTTTGTGATGTGTCTTGCTGCAGCTAGAGTACCACACCGTTACTCACTACGTCAGGATGCTCTCTATCACATATCGATAAAAGTAATATCTGGGGCAGATTAGCTCTCCTTAAGCACCTGTGGTAGTATAGTCATTATTGTCCCTTCCCTACTATCAAGATTATGTCAATGGACCAAGAGAGCTCCTTGGTGATATTTATCCCCAAAAACTTGAAACTGGAGACCCCTTCCACTACCTCATCATTTCTGAATAGTGGGGCTTGTTCAGGACCCCTTGCCTTCTTGAAGTCAATGATAATTTCTTTTGTCTTCACAATGTTGAGTTATAGGTTGTGGTTCCTGCACCAATCGGACAGTTTCAGCACCTCTTCTATATGCAGATTCGTCATTGTTTGTGATTTCCACCACCTCTAGCAGGGCATTCCACACACTTAACATTCTGTAAAAATCTTAGGTCTGACATCCCTCCTAAACTTTCCTCCAATCACCATAAAATTATTGATTACCTGACTGGCAGACCACAGTACGTGTGTTTACATAGAAACATAGAAAAACATGGAAAATAGGTGCAGGAGTAGGACATTCGGCCCTCCTAGCCTGCACCGCCATTTATTATGATCATGGCTGATCATCCAACTCAGAACCCTGTACCAGCCTTCCCTCCATACCCCCTGATCCCTTTAGCCACAAGGGCCATATCTAACTCCCTCTTAAATATAGCCAAAGAACCGGCCTCAACTGTTTCCTGTGGCAGAGAATTTCACAGATTCACCACTCTCTGTGTGAAGAAGTTTTTCCTAATCTCGGTCCTAAAAGGCTTCCCCTTTATTCTCAAACTGTGACTCCTCGTTCTAGACTTCCCCAACATCGGGAACAATCTTCCTGCATCTAGCCTGTCCAATCCCTTTAGGATTTTATACGTTTCAATAAGATCCCCCCTCAATCTTCTAAATTCCAGAGAGTATAACCCTAGTCGATCCAGTCTTTCATCATATGAAAGTCCTGCCATCCCAGGAATCAATCTGGTGAACCTTCTTTGGACTCCCTCTATGGCAAGGATGTCTTTCCTCAGATTAGGGGACCAAAACTGCACACAATTCTCCAGGTGTGGTCTCACCAAGGCCTTGTACAACTGCAATAGTACCTCCCTGCTCCTGTACTCGAATCCTCTTGCTATGAATGCCAGCATACCATTCGCCTTTGTCACCGCCTGCTGTACCTGCATGCCCACTTTCAATGACTGGTGTATAATGACACCCAGGTCTCGTTGCACCTCCCCTTTTCTTAATCGGCCACCATTTAGATAATAATCTGTTTTCCTGTTTAAGCCACCAAAGTGGATAACCTCACATTTATCCACATTAAATTGCATCTGCCATGAATTTGCCCACTCACTTAACCTATCCAAGTCACCCTGCATCCTCTTCACAGCTTCGTGTCATCCGCAAACTTGGAGATGTTGCATTGAATTCTCTCATCATTAATATATATTGTAAACAACTGGGGTCCCAGCACTGAACCTTGCGGTACCCCACTAGTCACTGCCTGCCATTCTGAAAAGGTCCCGTTTATTCCCACTCTTTGCTTCCTGTCTGCCAGCCAACTCTCTATCCACATCAATACCTTACCCCCAATACTGTGTGCTTTAAGTTTGCACACTAATCTCCTGTGTGGGACCTTGTCAAAAGCCTTTTGAAAATCCAAATATACCACATCCGCTGGTTCTTCCCTATCCACTCTGCTAGTTACATCCTCAAAAAATTCTATGAGATTCGTCGGACATGATTTTCCTTTCATAAATCCATGCTGACTTTGTCGGATGATTTCACCGCTTTCCAAATGTACTGTTATCACATCTTTGATAACTGACTGTAGCATTTTCCCCACCACAGATGTTATGCTAACCGGTCTATAATTCCCTGGTTTCTCTCTCCCTCCTTTTTTAAAAAGTGGGTTATATTAGCCACCCTCCAATCCTCAGGAACTAGTCCAGAAGCTAAAGAATTTTGAAAAATTATCACTAATGCATCCACTATTTCTTGGGCTACTTCCTTAAGCACTCTGGGATGCAGACCATCTGGCCCTGGGGATTTATTAATGCTTGCAACACTGTGTGTTAGACAGAGTGATCAGCAGCACTGGGGCTCCACAGGGGACTGTCTTGTCTCCCTTCCTCTTCACCATTTACACCTCGGACTTCAACTACTGCACAGAGTCCTGCCATCTTCAGAAGTTTTCTGATGACTCTGCCATAGTTGAATGCATCGGCAAGGGAGATGAGGCTGAGTACAGGGCTACGGTTGGAAACTTCATCACATGGTGTGAGCAGAATTATCTGCAGCTTAATGTGAAAAAGACTAAGGAGCTGGTGGTGGACCTGAGGAGGGCTAAGGCACCGGTGACCCCTGTTTCCATCCAGGGGGTCAGTGTGGACATGGTGGAGGATTACAAATACCTGGGGATAGGAAGTGACAATAAACTGGACTGGCCAAAGAACACTGAGGCTGTGTACAGGAAGGGTCAGAGCCATCTCTATTTCCTGAGGAGACTGAGTTCCTTTAAAATCTGTCGGACTATGCTGAGGATGTTCTACGTGTCTGTGGTGGCCAGTGCTATCATGTTTGCTGTTGTGTGCTGGGGCAGCAGGCTGAGGGTAGCAGACACCAACAGAATCAACAAACTCATTCGTAAGGACAGTGATGTTGTGGGGATGGAACTGGACTCTCTGATGGTGATGTCTGAAAAGAGGATGCTGTCCAAGTTGCATGCCATCTTGGACAATGTCTCCCATCCACTACATAATGTACTGGTTGGACACAGGAGTACATTCAGCCAGAGACTCATTCCACCGAGATGCAGCACAGAGCGTCATAGGAAGTCATTGCTGCCTGTGGCCATCAAACTTTACAACTCCTCCCTTGGAGGGTCAGACACCCTGAGCCAATAGGCTGGTCCTGGACTTATTTCCATCTGGCATAATTTACTTATATTATTTAATTATTTATGGTTTTATATTGCTATATTTATACTCTATTCTTGGTTGGTGCAACTGTAACGAAACCCAATTTTCCTCGGGATCAATAAAGTATGATTATGATAGCCCAACTCTTGTACAGGAATTATTAACTATTAACCTACATATACTTAGTCTACCACTCACAGCAGGACTACCAAGTTTGGTTGGCAGGATAATTAGCCAATCATCTCTCGTTTGGTTGGTGACAAAATTATAGAAAACCTACAGCACAATACAGGCCCTTCAGCCCACAAAGCTGTGCCGAACATGGCCTTACCTTTGAAATTACCCATAGTCCTCTAATTTTTTGCAGAAGGTGTGAGTACTGCAGAAGGTTCTAGAAACCCTAGGTGTGCTGACTAATTGCTAATAGGGCAGAATCAAAGTAAGCTGGAGAAAGTTATAAAACTAGTTAGCTCCATCATAGGCACTAGCCTCTGTAGTATCTAGGACATCTTCAAGGAGTGGTTCCTCAAAAAAGCGGCTTCCATCATCAAAGACCCCCAACACCCAGGACATGCTTCTCATTGTTACTGTCAGGAAAGACATACAGAATACTGAAGTCACACACTCAGTGATTCAGGAACAGCTTCTTCCCCTCTGCCATCTGATTTCTGAATGGACATTGAACCCGTGCACACCACCTCATTTTTTCTGTTTTTGCACTACTTATCTTAATTTAACTATTTAATATACATATATATACTTCCTATAATTAGTTCTTTTTCCCCTATATTTATCATGTATTGCATTGTACTGCTGACACAAAGTTAACAAATTTCATGACATGCCAGTGAGGTTAAACCTGATTCGGATTCTCCCTGGGGCGGAGATTCCTTTAACGTTTTAGGGAGAGGTGAATGGTAGTGTAGTGGTTAGCCAAACACTATTACAATGTCAGTGATCCAGGTTCAATTCCCAGCCGTTTGTACAATCTCACCGTAAGCATGTGGGTCTCCTCCCACATTCCAAAGACATATGGGTTGGTAAGTTAACTGGTGATGCGGGCTCATTAGGTTGCAGCTTGTTACTGTGCTGAATCTCTGTGTAAAACTAATTTACAGTGGTGGTCTTCCACTAGAGGGGTTTCTCACCAGAATCAACCAGTATGGCAGTGTAGCAGTTAGCATAACACTATTACCGTTCAAGTGACCCAGGTTCAATTCCCGCCACTGCCTGTAAGGAGACAGTGCGTTTTCCCCATGACCACATTCATTTCCTCCCACATTCCAAAGAAGTAGAGTTTAAGCTAAGTGCTCACATGGTTATCATTGGGCAGTGCTGGTTGTTGGACTGGTAAGGCTCGTCACCATGCCGTATCTCTAAATAAAATTGTCTTCCACTAGAGGGGTTTCCCACCAGAATCAAGCTACATTTGTGTAACTTGGTGATTCACTTGTCCAAATAATTCAAGTTTAATTGTCATTCAACCAGACATGAATACAGTCTTACTCTTGGGGGAAAGTGCAAAAACGGTACCAACAGCCAGTCCTCACTGGAGGGCCAGTAACTTTAAATTCCTCTCTGTGACTATCTCAGAGGGCCTGTCCTGGACCCATCATATAAGTGTAATGGCAAAGAAAGGACAACAGCGCCTCTACTTCCTTAGGAGTCTGTGGAGATTTGGCATAACATCAAAAGCTTTGACAGACTTCTATAGATGTGTTAGTGGAGAATGTATTGACTGGTGACATCACAGCCTGGTATGGAAACACCAATGCCCTTGAATGGAAAATTGCACAAAAGGCCAGTCCATCACAGGTAAAGCCCTCCCAACCACTAAGCACAGTTGAATAAAATGCCGTTGTAGGAAAGCAGCATCCATCAAAGATCCTCACCACCAGGCCAAGCTCTTTCCTCACTGCTGCCATCAGGAGCCTCAAGACTCACACCACCAGGTTGAAGAACAGTTACTACCCCTCAACCATCAGGCTCTTGAACAAAAGGGAATTACACTCCTTCTGTTTCTGGTGTTCCCACAACCGATGATCTCACTTTAAGGACTCTTTTATTTTGTTATTTCATGTTCTCGCTATTTATTTACATTTACATTTGCAGTTTGTCTTCTGCATTCTGGCTGATCTTTCATTGATCCTGTTATAGTTACTATTCTATAGATTTGCTGAGTATGCCCGCAGGAAAATTAACCTCAGGGTTGTATGTGGTGACAAATATGTACTTTAATAATAAGTTACTTTGAACTTTGATCAGTAAAATAGTCACATCTGTTCACTAAATCGAGTTAATACAGACAGCTGGAATTACTTTACAAACACATGGAGGAACAATGGTGAGAGTGATCATGTTGGAGTTCTGGGTCTTAGACAAGGTTTAATCGACACGGTTTATGGATTGCACTCTGTAGTTCACGTTATGACCTGTTTCTGGTCTCACCGTTTTTTGGGTGATTTTGAATCGGGGCAGCCTCAATGAACACTGAGCTGAACTGAACATGCCTGGATTCTTTCGATTTTGTTTTACACTGTTTTTCCACAGCAAAGCTAGTATTTTGTACACTTTACCTGTTGAAGCACATGGCAAAAACAAACTCAACAGTATTTACCAGTTATAATGTGATATTTCTTAACAGAAGCAGAATACTGGAAGAATTCAGCAGGTCAGGCAGCATTCTTGAGGAGAGAAATAGTCAGCATTTGAAGTCAAGGACATTTCATTGGTCTTTGATAGCCAGTCTGCAGCATCTGTAGCTTGTCCAGTAGTTTGTGTTGCTGCTTCGTGGCTCCAGCAGACTGGCTCTGGAGTCTCCGTGTTCTTTCCATGAGAACACAAGTTTCCTCCCACATTAAAGTTGGAGAAGGTTCACGAAAATGATTCCAGGATCAAAAGGCTTATCATATGAGGAATGTTTGAAGGCTCTGGGCCTATACTCACTGGAATTCAGAACAAGAGGGAAATCTTACTGAAACCTATTGAATGCTGAAAGGCCTCAGTAGAGAGGATGTGAAGCTATGGTGGGTGTTTCTAGGACCAGAGGGTGCAGCCTCAGAATAGAGGGGTGTTCATTTAGAACAGAAATAAGGAGTAATTTCTTTCAGCAGAATGGTGAATCTGTGGAATTTGTTGCCACAGATGGCTGTGGAGGCCAGGTCAATGGGTATATTTAAGGCCCAGGTTGATAGATTCTTGATTAGTCAGGGTATAAAGAGATACAGGGAGAAGGTAGGAGAATGGGGCTAGGAGGGAAAATGGATCAGCCATGATGAAATGGCAGAGCCAAAATGACAAGTCAGATGGCTTAATTCTGCTCCCATATTCTATGGTCTTATGGGTCACAAAGGCATGCTGATTGATTAATGGATGCAATTTACCTCTTGGTATAGGTACACATCAAAGGAAAGTTGATGAGCACATGTGAGAAAGAGAGTTGCAAGGAAATGGGGCTAACAGTATTGCTCCACAGGAGACATCATAGAATCGAAAGGACAAATTCCCTCCTGTTTTGTTACAACCTTTAAGATAACATCCCTGAGATTATATGAATTTATTGTTTAAACTTTGCTCTGATACTAATCCTGTAGAATGGTATTTACACCCAATACTGGGGAATGGCTGTTGCAAAACAGATTTCAGCCTGCTTGAATATATTTATATTGTTATACTGTTTATATTGCATGGATCTGCCACACTGCAGCTCTTGACCTGAGAAACCTTTTATTGGTATAGATTTATTCAATACTAGAAACCTTACCACTAAATAGAACATAGAACAGTCAAGCATAGGAACAGGCCATTCAGCCTACTGTTGTGCCAACCAGCTAAAAAACAAATCAAAAACACCCAAACACTAATCCCTCTTACCTACACCATATCTATATTCCTCCATCTTCCTTACATCTGTGTGCCTATCCAAACGTCTCTTAATAGCCTCTAATGTATCTGCCTCTACAACCATACCAGACAGCGCATTCCAGGCATCTATAACTCTCTAAGTAAAAAAACTTACTCTTCACATACCCCTTGGACCTACCCCCCTCTCACCTTCAATGCATGCCCTCTGGTATTAGACATTTCAACCCTGGGAAACAGATACTCCCTGTCCACTCTATCTATGCCTCTCATAATCTTATAAACCTCTATCAGATCAGCCTTCAGTCTCTGGTGTTAAAGAGAAAACAACCCAAGTTTGTCCAGCCTCCCATGATAGCACTTACCCTCAAAACCAGGCAGCATCCTAGTGAACCTCTTTGCACCCTCTCTGAAGCCTCAACATCCTTTATATACCGGGGCAACCAGAACAGTATGCAATACTCCAGATGTGGCCTAACCAGAGTTTTATAAATTTACAACATAACCTCTTGACTTCTGAACTCAATGCCTCAACTAATAAAAGCAAGTATTCCATAAGCCTTCTTAACCTTAAATGTATCTGAGAGGGTGCTGTTAGAATGCCATTTTTTAAACTGTAAATTAAATTCAAAGCCACAATTGGTGAAGTATCTTTGAAGTTTAACAAACAGCACCCTAATCAATCAGAACTTTTTTATAATTGGGTAGTATTTATATAATTCAAAGTGTGAGACTGTCTCCTGCAATTCTTTCCCCACATGTTTAGTGTCACTAAATGAAAACCTTGTTGTTTAAAGTTCAAATTTTTCTCTTAGTCTGTTAGATCATTTGGAATATTGAGGTGTACAAGATAATAAGAGGAATAGATAGAGTGAATAGCCAGCGCCTCTTCCCCAGGGCACCACTGCTCAATACAAGAGGACATGGCTTTAAGGTAAGGGGTGGGAAGTTGAAGGGGGATATTAGAGGAAGGTTTTTTACTCAGAGAGTGGTTAGCACGTGGAATGCACTGCCTGAGTCAGTGGTGGAGGCAGATACACTCGTGAAGTTTAAGAGACTACTAGACAGGTATATGAAGGAATTTAAGGTGGGGGGGTTATATGGGAGGCAGGGTTTGAGGGTCAGCACAACATTGTGGGCCGAAGGGCCTGTAATGTGCAGTACTGTTCTATGTTAAATCAAACCCTCATTTACCACTTCCGCTGGCAGCTTGTTCTACACTTGTACCACTAAGTGGTTTCCGCTTATGTTTCCCATAAACATTTCACCCTTCACCTGTGACCTCTAGTTCTAGTCTCACCCAACCTCAGTGGAAAAAACCCTATCAATACCCCTCAAAATTTGTATACCTCTATCAAATCTCCCCTCATTTCCCTTCGCTCTAGGGAATACAGTCCTAATTCCCTATAACTCAGGTGCTCAAGTCACAGCATCATCCTTGTAAATTTTCTCTGTACTCGTTCATTCTTATTGATACCTTGATGGCTTTTAGTTGTAGTGTCACCCAATGTCAGTGGAAAATGGGTGCTTACATTACCCCTATCTGCACCCTTCATAATTTTGTATAGCATACCTCCCCTCATTCTCAAATGCTCTCAGGGAATAAAGTCCAAAGCTATTCAACTTTTTCCTGTAACTCCGGTCCTCAAGTTCCAGCATCATGCTTGTAAATTTTTTCTGTGCTCTTTCAATCTAAATGATATCTTCCCTGCAGATAGGTGACCAGAACTGCTTACAATACTCCAAATTATGCCTCACCAACGTCTCACAACTTCATCCCAATGAGTGAGAGAAGAGAGAAGGAAGTGGGAGGTAGAGAGAAACAGTGTGCTCAGATTTCCAGCACACACCGCATGAAGAGTAATAAACCGCATGAAGTTTTATTTGAATCCCAAAGTGCCCGGAAGTTTGTCAGATCCAGTTTCATTCACAATTTTCAAGACAAACCCAATTGAGACAATTAAGCTTTATCCAGACTAATTTTAATATTGACCGCTTAAAAAAATGATTCGGGGTACTTAAGTTGAGAGGGCGGTTGCTACCATTGTACAGAGAGTACCTGCAGGTTTAACAGCGTACACGAGTCAAAACAGGATACAATTTCAGAGCTTCAGTGGTTAAAATATAAGCCCAAATGACATACTTTGACTAACCTCCACTTACTTACATTTCAGCAGTGTAAATACTTTTTCCAAATACCTTTACCCTTAAGTTCCAATTTCAATTTATTTTCTATTCTTTCCCAGATTAAAGCATGGAAATATGTTTGAGGGAAAAACAAAATGGATAATGAGCAAGAGATGATTTGCTGTGGGCAACACTGCCCTGCCCAGTGCGAGTTTCCACCCAGTAATCAGGCTATCTAAGACAGGATAGAAATAGGCATTTTCACCTCAAGTTACAAGATGATTGAAATTGTAAGTGTGACAAAGCCCTGAAATTAAACACCCCAGACCTTTACTCGTAGAACAACGCTGTGATGTCAAATACTTTTACCTCTCTACTGAATGAATTAGACGCAAACATATTTTCTGGAGCCAAAAATCAGCATGGAAGGAGCGTGGAGGTTTGGCTCAAATTTCCCCAAAACTGAGCCAAGCTGGATGCAAGGTTTTTTAAAAAAAAAAGATCAACCATCTCTACAAATGCTAAGTTGAGGTAACACCATTCCTAAACTAGTGAAGCAGATTGTGCAGGATCTATTCCACAGGTGCACAGACAGTATCTGAATCTTGTTAAATGAGCAAAAATCAACCAACAGGGGGAATCAAATGCCTGAGTCACAGCACACAAAGATCTAAACAGTGGCCAGAAGGAGAATACAGGGGATTCGGCCTGCCTATGTAATCACTTCATGCAAATTCCTACAGCTAATTTTGAATTCTCGGTTGATTAATACAGACCACCAAACTGCAAACAGCTTGATGCTGGTTTAAAACATTACCATTTTGAGTCTCCTCACTGTACATGCAACTTGTCAGCATCTGCATGGATGCGGAAGCTCAAGGCAATGTGGACAGTGGCCAATGTATAGGGTCATTGCCTGACAACCTACGCCAGGGATAAATCCTCTGAAAGCCAGTTAATTCAGAGGTAACCAAGGAATGGGTGTAAAAAAACACTTAAAAAAAATTAATCCAAAACATTCCTATTTTGTCAACATTACTGTATAGTAACAGAGCTAAATTACATTGGAATAAGCTGATTTACTCTCGATGGCAATGTTAGCATTTCCCCTTCCCAGCTTCTAAATACATTGTAGGCCAGGGTCCACTTGCAGAACATTCAAAATTAAAGAGAAAAGTAAACACTTGCCCACCTCCTTCAGGACTTTGTCATTCTTCACTGAGAGATTGGTTTGGATAATGTAATTTTTATTGAAAGAGAAAAGCAAAGGCAATAAAGGGAAACATGGATTTGAAGGAAAACAAAAAAACTATTTGTTAAGCTCAAGAACAGAACACCATCTGTTAAAAGAACTTGTGGAATTGAGAGAGAAAAGTTGTTTACTAAGCAGTGATTTTGTGTTTTTAAACTAGAAAGCAGAACTAGACTGTCTTATTTAAAGTTTTAATCCCATCTGAACAGTCATTATCTAAACCACTTCTGATTATATGAAAACTGTAGAAAGTTAGTAACAGCCACAAGTTAACACCAAAGGTGACACTTGCACGTGTTCAGAGTCCTGTTGGATGGTGTTGTTGAAATGTACTGCCCAGAATCTGATGGTCAGAAAGGCAGCTTGACAGAAGTCTTAGTCCACTGGTCGTTTTTCTGCATATTTCTTAGTAAACTCTTCAGCGTTCTTAAAGAATTTTTTACGGTCCTTAGAGTATTCTTCAGCTAGGTCAGCTCTTAGAGGATGCTCGGGCTGTGGGTCATTGACAAGTGCAATGAGTGACTGGATAACTGCAAGCAAAACAAAATAAAGAGCGTTAAAATGCAGATTTGAAAAGTACTCAAATCACAGACAGAAAAAAACTGAAAAGATGACAATTTTCCTGAAACAATCTTCAAACCTATCGTTCATGAAATAAGAACATATTGATTTAAATGGTGAGCCGGTCAGCCAATATGCAGAGAGGGAAAGATATAATGTTTCTGGTTGATATTTCAAAATGCTGCAGGATCGCAGCAGCTCAGGCAGCATCTATGGAAATGAATAAACAGTCGATGCTTCAGACGAGACCCTTCTTCAGCACTGGAAAGGAAGGGAGTTTATGTCCTGTGTGTGATATATGTTGTGTGGTTACACTGTGCACTGGAGGAATGTTGTTTTGTTTGCTTGTGTATATGCACAGTCAGATGACACTGAATTTGACTTGAACAAGGTCTTAGTTCCCCATTTGTAGGAAACAGACTGAGTTTATTCACCTCATGACGATTTCACACATCTCTATATCATCCCTTATTCTTCTATAAAGTACCAACTGCTCAACCTCTTGGTGCCTCCAGGCCCAACACCATCCTCATATTTCTCCTCTCAACTCTTTCCAGTTTAAAGGCATCTTTAATGGCAGCTGACTAATTAAATGATCCAAAACAATACTAGGCTATTTACACACTTTGGAATGTCAACTTAAGGTCCAATTTCCAGTTTGTTTATTGATTGAGATACAGCGCGAAATAGGCTCTTCCGGCCCTTCGAGCCACGCTGCCCAGCAATCCCCTGATTAAATCGAGCCTAGTCACTGCGGAACTTACAATGACCCTTTAACCTACCAACCAGTAGGTCTTTAGACTGTGGGAGGAAACCAGAGCACTCGAAGAAACCAACGTGGTCATGGGGAGAACATACAAATCTCTTATGGGCAGCGACGGGAAATGAACCCAGTTCTCAGATAAGTCTGCATAGCAGAATGGGTGAGAATGGCACGGTGGTCATTAAAATCAGAGTACATTACTACTCATGGAAAACTTACGTTTATAAAGATGATATGAATTCTGTTTTAGTTGAAAAGTCAGTTGAGGGGTCACCCATGAAAAGGAATTTTCCATTTTTTTTGAAAGAAGAGTGAAAGATCTCAGGTAGTGAGTGGGAACTTGGTAAATGACTACAGTCAATTTGTAATGCAAAAGGAATTATTCAGCAATTCATTGGAACCCTTTTAGCATAAGTGGGTACTGAATCACAGGTGCACCAGTTTAAAAAGGAGATGGATCACAAACATGAGTAGTTGGCAGATGCTGGAAGTCCAGAGAAACACACACAGAATGCTGGAAGAATTCAACATCTCTGGGGAGCAGAAGAAGAACAGAGGAAGGAGAATTTTTCTTTTTAACTGGAAGGAGAAATTGATATTCATGCCATAAGGCCGGAGGCTACCCAACCACTTATCAGTTGCATCTTTTGAAATAATTTTACTTCTTCTGTGAAGTATAAAACAGTACACCCCACACCCAGAACTCCAGGATCTGCAGAACTTTGCATGTTTATGATGACATTTCAAAGCTGTTTTTTTTTTATCATTTCCACTGCATGGTCAGTCCAGAAATAATCAAAATTTACTGGCTATTTAAGTTTACTCTGTGCACATCTTCAAATCCAACAAAACTTCCTTTACCAAAAGAGCATAATTGTTCTAGGATTAAGTATGAAACAGGAATAGGAGGAACCTCTTGATTCTGGTCTTTTGTTCAAGATCTTCAAGAATCACTAGATTCTTGGTTCCGGAGGACTGGACAGGGAGGCAGAAGGTAGGAAATTATAGGCCAGTTAGCCTGACCTCAATGGTTGGGAAGATGTTAGAAGATGTTGGAGTTGATTATTAAGGATGATGTTTCAGGCTACTATATGACAAAATAGGCCAAAGTCAGCATGGCTTCCTTAAGGGGAAATCATACTTGACAAATCTGTTGGAATTCTTTGAAGAAATAACAAGCAGAATAGACAAAGGAAAATAGGTGGATGATTTTCAGAAGCCGTTGACAAAGTGCTGCATACGAGATAGCTTAACAAAATAAGAGCCCAAAGTACTAAAGGAAAGATACTAGCTGCTTGGCAGGAGGCAAAGCCTTTTCTTGTTGGTTGTGGTGACTAGTGGTTTATGTTGTGATTGGTTCTTTTTACATTAAATACCCATTATTTTGATGACAGAATTGATGGCTTTGTGGCCAAGTTAGCGTATGATATGAAGATAGTGGATAGAACTGAAGAAGCAGGGAGGTTGCAGAAGGACTTGGACAGATTAGGAGAATGGGCAAAGAAGTGGCAGATGGAATAAAGTGTAAGGAGGTGTATGGTCATGCACTTTGAGACAAGGAATAAAGATGCAGACTATTTTCTAAATGGGTAGAAAATTCAAAACTCAGAGGTGCAGAAGGACCTGGGAGCCCTCTGTGATTTTTTAAATGACCTGAGTGAAGAAGTAGAAGGGTGGGTTAGTAAGCTTTTTGATGACACAAAGGTTGGGGGTGTTGTGGATATTCTGGAATGTAGTCAAACATTACAGAGGGACATTGATAGATGCAGAACTGGGCTGAGAAGTGGCAGATGGACTTCAACCCAGATAAGTGTGAAGTGGTTCATTTTGGTAGGTCTAACTTGAAGACAGAATATAAAATAAATGGGAAGACTCTTGGCAGTGAGATCTGAGAGATCTTGGGATCCGTGTCGATCGGACACTCAAAGTTGTTGTGCAGGTTGGGAGTGCTGTTGAGAAGGCGTATGGTGCTTTGGCTTTCATCAACAGTGGGACTGAGTTCAAGAGCCGTGAGGAAATGTTACAGCTATATAAGACCTTCGACAGACCCTATTTGGAGTACTGTGTTCAGTTCTGGTCACCTCACCACAGGAATGATGTCGATACTATAGAGAGAGCACAGAGGAGACTTACAAGGATGTTGCCTCGATTGGAGGGTGTACCTTATGAGAATAGATTGAATGTACTTGGCCTTTTCTCCTTGGAGCGATGGAGGATGAGTGGTGATCTGATAGAAGTGTATAAAATGACGAGGGGCATTAATCTGGATAGCCAGACGCTTTTCCCCAGGGCTCAAATTGCTAACACAAGGGGGCATAGTTTTAATGTGCTTGGAAATAGGTACCGAGGGGATGCCAGAGGTAGGTTTTTCCACACACAGAGTGGTGGGTACGTGGAGTGCACTGCCAACAGTGGAGGTGGAAGCCAATACAATAGTCTTTTTAGAGCCTCTTAGCTACATGGAGCTTAGAAAAACAAGAGGGCTCTGTGCTGGGGAAATTCAAGGCGGTTTCCAGAGTAGGTTACATGGTTTGCACAACATTGTGGGCCAAAGGGCCTGTAATGCGCTGTAAATTTCTATGTTCTATACCATTTTATCCTTAAATCCATAAAACTGCTCTCAACCCTTATAATTACCTTCATCTGCATTTACATCAGCGTTGCAGACTTAAATTTCTTAAAAATTTCTTGTAAATTTGAAATCCTACCATGCTATGATCACTCTGCCCCAGAGGAACTTTTAGAACAGCACAGGAACAGGTCCTTCAGCCTTCATTGTGCTGAATCAACCAAAAAGCAAATCAAAAACACCCAAACACTAATTTTGCCCACTTACACCATGTCCATATCCCTCCATCTTCCGCACATCCACATGCCTCTCTGAACGTCTCTTAAATGTCTCTAATGTATTTGCCTCTACCACCATACTGGCAGCACCTTCCAGGCATCCACGACTCTCTGAGTAAAAAACTTGCCCCTCACACCCCCCTGAAACCTATCCCCTCTCAACTTCAACGCATGCCCTCTGGGTTTAGACATTTCCACCCTGGGAAACAGATCCTGTCTATCTATGCTTCTCATAATCTTGAAAACCTCTATCTGATCTTCCCTCAGCCTCCGGCACTCCAGAAAAAACAACCCAAGTTTATCCAGCCTCTCACGATAGTACATGCCCTCTAAACCAGGCAGCATCCTGGTAAACCTCTTCTGCATCCTCTCCAAAGCCTCAACATCCTTCCTACAGTGGGGCAACCCGGAACTGTATGAAATACTCCAGATGTGGCCTAACCAGAGTTTTATAAAGTTGCAACATAAACTGTACTGGAGATCATTAAATAATCCTGTCACATTAGGTAACAGTCCACTCCCTGGTTGATCTCTCAATAAAACAATCTCAATACATGATAAACTTGATCTCAAGGTGACTGTTGCTAATTTAACTTCACTGGTCGTTACATAGGGGGTAATTGATAGGAGATTTGTGAACCAACAGAAGGCTGAGAGTTGGGATATGTAGGCGTTTTTCTGGTTGCCAATAAATAGTGAGCAAGTGCTGTAGGGGGTCGGTGCTGGGCCTGCAACCATTCAAGATGTACAGTACATTAATGACATAGGAGGAATCAAGTGCAGTGTATCTGAACTTGTTCAGAAAGATATAGATAGGTTAATTGAGTGGGCAATAGTCTACCAGAGAGGTTGGTAATGTTGGTAAATAGATGAAAAAATTATTATTTAAATGGTGAGGGATTGAATTTAAGAGTAGGGAGGCTATGCTACAACAAGTAAGGAGACCAAAACTACATTTTCATGGATTCACTACTCACTGGGAAAAGCCAGTCTATCTTTTCTCATGTAAGGAGACATGAACTGTGTGCATTACCAGTACCTGGAGTAATGCATGACGTTCTGGTCTCTTCACCTGAGAACAGCAGAGGAGAGTAGATCACCAAGCTGGTTCAGGAGATGAGGGGTTAAACTATGAGGAAAAAATGAGTCTTTGGGACTATACTTGCTGGAATTCAGAAGAATGAGAATATAGAAACACAATATTATGAAAGATGCACGAGAGAGATGGGAAAGTTGTGTCCATTGGTAGGTGAGACTAGTACTAGCCTCTCAAGATTCAGGGGAGTAGATTTCAGTAGCAGATGAAGAGGAACTGTTTTTTCCCCATAGAGTGGTAAATCTGTGGAATTATCTGCCCAGAGAAGCAATAGAGACAACTCTATTAAATATATTTAAGATATGGTTAGATAGATTTTTGCCTAGAAGGGGAATGAAGATTTAAGGGGAATAGGCAGGTTGGTGGAGCTGAGTCCAGATCAGCCACGATCTTAATGAATGATGGCCTACTCCTGCTCTCATTTCTTGTGTTATGACGATTAAAATCACCCATGACCATTGCAGCACCCTTCCTGATTTTATACTGTGTAGCTACTGTAGGGGAAATGCCAACTACTTCCATCAAGTGATTTCTTATCCTAACTACCTACAGAAAAGATGTAAATAAGTTTGAAGGAGTACCAGAGAAAATTTACAAGGATGTTGTCGGGTCTGGAGGACCTGAGTTATATGGAAAGACTGAACAGATTAGGACTTCATTCCTTGGAATGTAGAAGATTGAGAGATTTGATAAGGTATACAAAATTATAAGGGTATAGATAGAGTAAATGCAAGCAGGCTTTTTCCACTGAGTTTGGTTCGGACTACAACCAGAGGTCATGAATTGAGTTGAAATGTTTAAGGGGGACATGAGGGGAAACTTCTTCACTCAGAGGGCTGTTAGTGTGGAATGAGCTGCCAATGTAAATGGTGGATGCAATCTCGATTTCAATGTTTAAGCAAAGTTTGAATAGGCACATGGATGGTCGGGGGTATGGAGGGTTATGGCCCCAAGTGCAGGTCAATTAGAGTAAGCAGTTTAAATGGTTCAGCACAGACTAGACAGGCCAAAGGTCCTGTTTCTGTGCTGTACTTCTCTACGACTCAAGAATCAGATTTATTATCACTGACATCATCTTTATACGACATCATAATTATGTACCGTGTCATATGACGTGGGCGATCATAGTCTTTTTCCAAGACCATGATTGTTCTTGTCAAAATTTTCTACAGAAGTGGTTTGCCATTGCCTTCTTCTGGGCAGTGTCTTTAAAGATGGGTGACCCCAGCCATTATCAATACTCTTCAGAGTATTGAACACTGGCGCCAATAGTCGCATAACCGGGACCTGTGATATGTACCAGCTGCTCACACAACCATCTACCATCTGCTCCCATGGCTTCACATGATCCTGATTGGGGGAAGCCAAGAAGGTGCTATACCTTGCCCAAGAGAGATGCATCTCCACCCTGCCACTCAACCACAGACATATGTTGTGAAATTTTTGGAGTGACAAATTTACAAATGTTATGGGACCCAGGAATTTGTAGGCCCACAACTAGCAAAGGTGAGGATGAACTCTGCCACTTGTAAAAAAAAAATCCACTCATTATAAGATCTTAAAAGTCTGACATTTAAACTATTCTGATGAAGCTTCCTGATCTGAAACATCGACTATTCATTTCCTTTCATAGATGCTGCCTGACCTCATGAGTTCCTCCATCAAACAGGTCGAAGGGTAGAGGTCAGACTAGAAGTGGCCCATTGTCCCTCCAGGCTCAGGGGTTCAGCTCAGGGCTAATGGCCCTGACTGGTAAAACAAAACTGTTATTGAATCAGTAATGAAGTATCCTTCTACATCTGCGTTGGATGGTATTTCCGAGTCTCCACCCAGGACTTGAGTGACTGACAGCAGTGAAAACTGAGAGGAAGCTACTGACACGATGAAGGAAGTCCTGAATAAAGCCAATTAAGTGTACCAGAAAAAATATTAATATTGAACTAAACCAAAGAGCAATATCAACTTACCTTTTCCTTGGTGTATTCACTACAATATCCTTCAAAAATCATTGTTACCTTGGACCCTGCTCAAACATTGTCAGCAGGGTCCAAGGTAATCATTGTTTCAAAGTAGGGTGCCTGGCTGAGATGGAGTCACTATCCTCATCTTGCCTCTGAATGCTGCTGGAATGTGGAGAGCATCAACATCCAGATCAGGTAAGGGCAAGCACGGGGCAAACTTTGAGCAAGGTCCTGACAGCCCAGTTGGCATGGCAACATGCTACATATGAACAGCAGCTCTAACCCCACCATGAGCCTCAAGTCATTTAAGACTGCCTACTGTCTACTATCTTACAGGGCTTAACACTGGCAGGCAGGTGTGTGCGTACTAGATCTGGGACCTCTCTGAAGCGAGGTCATTCTCCCAACAGGCAGACTAATCATAAGCCTTGCCACAAGATTGAAGGGGTGATCATCCAGTATAACTATAAGCAACAGCAACTGAACTAAGATCTGATGGTGGACTCCCTGTGGAGTACAACAGCAATGCAAAAATGGCCAATTCTACCTCCTGGTCCTGTCAGTGAATGCTGGACTTCCACTGATCAGAATGCACGCACAAGATCAATTGTTTCAATGACAAGATAAAACCTTTTCTGTATGTAAAGCTATACACACACAAAATGCTGGAGGTACTCAGCAGGTCAGGCAACATCTATGGAAAGGAGACATTTCGGGCCAAGACCCTTCATCAGGACTGGAAAGAATGAGGAGTCAGAATAAGAAGGTGGGGAGAAGGGAGGAAGTAGTACAGGGTGGCAGGTGATAGGAGAAACCAGGAAAGGGGAGGGGTAGAGGTAAACAGCTGGGAAGTTGATTGATCATAGAACATAGATAAACTATGGCACAATACAGGCCCTTCAGCCCACAATGCTGTGCCAAACATGTACCTAGAAATTACCTAGGGTTACTCATAGCCCTCTATTTATCTAAGCTCCATTTTTTAAAGCTCTTGAAAGACCCTATCATATCCGCCTCCACCACCGTTGCCACTGGTGGAAAAGATAAAGGGCTGGAGAAGGCAGAATCTGATAGGAGAGGAGAGGATAGAAGATCATGGAAGAAAGAGAAGGGGGAGGGGCAGTGCAGGGAGATCATGGGCAGGTGAGATTATGCGCAAAGCTGCCTGATTTGAACACATTGTCATTATTTCCATTTCTCCATTTAGAATCAGGAAAGTTCCGGCAAACACTGTTATTTGTAACTGTAATGGAGCCAGATCAAGGAAAAACAAGCAAGACTGAAACAGGATTAATTTGCCCTGTTAACCTTCTCTCACCTTGGTCAGTTTTGGTTGCTGGTTTCCAGTTTTCTGCACTAATGACTGGGAGACAAACTTGTCCTTTTTCATCGATGTTGGGATGATAGATCTTTGTCTTGAATGTAATTTTAGGTGGTTTGAAAGGGTATTCTGATGGAAAGCTTATTTCAATCCTGAAAGCCCCTTTGTCATACGGAGGGTTATCCTAGGAGAGAAGAGGAGCATTTTAATACGTTGGAAAAATCACTGAGTGGTACTGCTTAGAGAATAAACATCTTAACCAAATAAGCAGAACTGAATTAAATTCCATATTCAGGAATTTCCTCTATAGAAACATTACCAATAACCCAAACCTTTTAAGATACCATGATACTTGAGGTTTAAAACCAGCCAAATCGCATACAAGAGCAACACACACAAAACACTGGGAGAAATCAGGTCAGGCAGCATCTACGGAAATGAAAAAGTAGTTGACATTTTGGGCCGACACCCTTCATCAGGACTGGAAAGGAAGGGAGAAAGAAGCCAGAATAAGTAGGTGTGTCACATCTGCCATGGCTAATACCTTATTTTAAGGTGACTGAAGGAAAGTATAGGGGGGATGTTATCAGCAGATTTTTTTTTAAACACAGTATTAGGTGCTACCAAGGATAGTGGGTAGATACACTGGGGATATTTAAGAGTCTCTTTGACAGGCACATAGATGAAAGAAAAACAGAGGGCTGTGAGGGAAGGAAAGATTAGATTGATCTTGGAGTAGATTAGATATTTGGCATGACACTCCGAGGTGAAGAGTCTTTGCTGGGCTGTACTGTTTCATATTACAGTTTTCAGTGGTAATGTATTCAAACACAAATACGTAAACTATATATTTTTTTAATTGCAAGATGGCCATTCTGGAACTTCTGTGTTGCCCATTAAATATTTTCCAAGATATAGGAGCAGAATCAGGCCATTTGGTCCATCGAGTCATTTCATCAAGGCAGATTCATTTCCCACTTGGCCCCAATCTCCTGCCTTCTCCTCGTATCCCTTCATAAGCTAACTAATCAAGAGTCTATCAAGCTCTGTCTTGAATATACCCACTGACTTGGCCTCTACAGCTGCCCGTGGCAACGGTTTCCACAGAATCACCACTCTCTAGCTAACAAATTCCTTCTCGTCTTCATTCTAATAGGATATCTCTCTACTCTGTGAGGCTCTGTCTTCTGGTCCTAGAGTCCTCCACTGTAGGAAACATCCTCTCCAGTTCCACTCTACCGAGGCCTTTCAATAGGTTTCACAGAACATAGAAATTTACAGCATGTTACAGGCCCTTTGGCCCACAACATTGTGCCAACCACATAACCTACTCCAGAAACTGCCTAGAATTTCCCTAGTGCATAGTGCTCTATTTTTCTAAGTTCCATGTATCTATCTAAGAGGCTCTTAAAAAACCCTACTGTATCCGCTTCCACCACCGTCACCGGCAGTGCATTCCACGCACCCACCACTCTGTGTGAAAAATTTACCCCTGATGTCCCCTCGGTACCTATTGCCAAGCACCTCATGTTAGCCATTTCAGCCCTGGGAAACAGTCTCCCTTATCAACACGATCAATGCCTCTCATCAGGTTACAGTGAAATCCCCTCCCTTCCATCCTTCTGAATTCCAGTGAGTACAGGCCCAGAGCTATCAAACACTCCTCATATGATAATCCTTTCAACCCTGGAATCATTTTCATGAAGCTCTTTAAATCCTCTCCAATGTCAGCACATCTTTTCTTAGATAAGGGGCCAATAACTATGCACAATGCTCCAAGTGAGCTCTCAGCAATACTTTATAAAGCCTCAACATTACATCCTTGCTTTTATATTCTAGTCCTCTTGAAATGAATACTAACATTGGTTTTGCCTTCCTCACCACTGACTCAATCTGCAAATGAACCTTTAGAGAATCCTGCACAAGGACTCCCACGTCCTTTTCATTGTAATACAAACAAGAATTGCTTGCACAAACACGAGGAAATCTGCAGATGCTGGAAATTCAAGCAACACACACAAAAAATGTTCGTGAACGCAGCAGCAAGAATTGCTTGCAGATCCCCAGTAGGTATCTATGAAGGCCAAAAAGAGTGAAGGTTTAGAAACATCAAAAACCTACAGCACAATACAGGCCCTTTGGCCCACAAAGCTATGCCGAATGTATCCTTACCTAAGAAATTACCTAGGGTGACCCATAGCCCTCTATTTTTCTGAGCTCCGTGTACCTGTCCAGGACTCTCTTAAAAGACTAGCGTATCCGCCTCCACCACCGTTGTTGGCAGCCCATTCCACTCTCTGCGTAAAAAACTTACCCTGACATTTCCTCTGTACCTACTTCCAAGCACCTTAAAACTGTGCCCTCTCGCGTTAGCCATTTCAGCCTTGGGGGAAAGCCTCTGACTATCCACACGATCAATGCCTCTCATCATCTTATACACCTCTATCAGGTCACCTCTCATTCTCCATCGCTCCAAGGAAAAAGGCCAAGTTCACTCAACCCACTCTCATAAGGCATGCTCCCCAATCCAGGCAACATCCTCGTAAATGTCCTCTGCACTGTTTCTATGGTTTCCACATCCTTCCAGTAGTGAGGTGACCAGAACTGAGCACCGTACTCCAAGTGGGGTCTGACCAGGGTCCTATATAGCTGCAACATTACTCTCGGCTCCTAAACTCAATCCCATGACTGATGAAGGCCAATGCTCTCTTTTTGCATTACTTGTTTAATTTTTTTTATATATTTCTCAAGTAATTTTGTTTTTAAGTATATATTTCACTGTACTGCTGCCACAAAACAACATATTTTGCAACATACACCAGCAATATTGAATCTGATTCTGAACATCTGAGGTAACTCTCTTAATCAAAGACCCAGGAGTTCAAAATGACTTAATAAATTCCAACCTGGTTTACTGCTTTATCAAAGAGAAACACAATGAACAAATATTGCTAAGAGATGTAGATACTACTGTCTTTGCTTTGAAATCTTCATTGAAATAACATTGAAGATCAAGAATCCTCACAATTACAAAAGAATACATGAATCAAGGACTTCAAAGGCCAAAGCTAGTAAGGCTTTGTTGCTAGGTTGGTGATAATAATCTTGCTTATGGAAGACTCTCGTGAGCCAAATGAAAAGCTTAAGATGGATATTGCAGGCAAACAATTAATGCCTGTAAAATCCATCAAGATTTTTCACATCCATATTTACCAACTGCCTATTGGTATGCCTTGCTAACTTCATTTGATTACTATCTCCATTAGTGAGTAACAATCCATTAAAATGCATTATAATATTGGTGAGGTATATGCCGGCGGGTTTTCTTGTTCTCAAGGGAACTGTGCAATGGTCTAGAAGAGCATCTACTGAGTTAAGGCAATCTAATAAGTGTTTATTAAACTTACAACATAACATCTCCAAAGAGGCAAAGCCATAACTCTAGCTCATCTTGGATTTTGCTAATGATGTAATCCCAAATGTTCATATACCTGGTATTGCACACAATTCTGGTCACCCCATTATGCTGAGGTTTTGGAGAGGGTGAAGAACAGGTTTATCAGGATGCTGCCTGAATTAGAGAGCATGTAATATGAAGAAAGTCTGGAACAAACTTAGGTTGTTTCCTCTGGAGCGGTGTTGGCTGAAAGGAGATCTGATAGAGGTTTATAAGAGTATGAGAGGCACAGATAGAGAGGACAGACAGTACCTTTTTCCTAGGGTTGAAATGCTGGTTTTAACCAGCAGGCATGCATTTAAGGTGAAAGGGGGTAATTTCAAATGAGATGTGAAGGCCAATTATTATTATTATTTTTTTTTTACAGAGAGTAGTGGGTGCCTGGAATGTGCTGTCTAGGGTGGTGGTAGAGGCAGAAACATTAGGGATTTTTAAAGAGATGTTTAGATAAAACACATGAAAGGATGTGGACATTTTGTAGGCAGAAGAGATTAGTTTAGCTAGCCATTAAATTACTAATTTAATTGGTTCAGCACAACATTGTGGACCAAAGGGCCTGTTCCCGTGCTGTACTGTTCTATGTTTGACCTAGTTCAAGATATTGGAATAGAAAATATATCAGTGAGAATGGAAATATATCAGTGAGAATGATTCAGTACCCCCTTGTGCAGAGGATCAGTGTCAGTCGTACTACAGATGGTAGCACTCTTACCAACATCAGAAGGGTTTAGCACAAAAATTTTAGCCGACAGGGAGTATCACAGTAGCATTACACACTTGGAGATGCCTTCACTCAGATAACACGATCGGAGCCACATCTGATCTCTCAGATGGATATACAATGGACAAGGCACCATCTCAGAGAGCAAAGGAAAGATGCCCAATGTCATTGTCGGTACTAATTCTAAAATCAATATTAGTTAGTGAGAGGAACTGACTGGATTGAGTTAATAACATCACTTAGTGATTGTTGGGTGAGAGAGCACTGCATTTCCTTTCATTATAACCACACGGCAAAAACATCCATTTTGGTTGTTTGTGTTCCAGAGGATGAATGACTCATATTGCTTTCACCTCTCACAATAACTTGCAAAGTTTCAGAAAGTATCAAGCCTGACAATTCTACAAGTTTTGGCAATGACTCTTCCATTACAAATTCGACCTTCACCAATTTGTTATTTTGAAAGCAGCTGTAAGCAGACGATTGTAGAGTCCCAGAGTTAGACAGCACAGAAACAGGCCCTTCTTTCCAACTGGCCCGTACCTATCATGATTCCCATTCTAAGCTAATCCTATCTGCCTTCTTTTGGCCCAAATCCCTCTAAACCTAGGGTCCACAGACCCCCTGCTTAATGGTATTAGGTCCATGGCATTAAAAAGGTTGGGAAACCCTGCTCTAAGTCTTTCCTATCCGTGTATTCTGTCCAGGTCCCTTTTAAATGTTAAAGTACTTGCCTCAATCACTTTCTCAGGCAGCTCCTTCCATACACTGACCAAACTCTGGGTGAAAAAGATGCCCTCCAAGTTCCTATTAAATCTCTCCCCTTTCATCCTAATCCTCTATCCTCTAGTCTAGGAGCTGGCAACATGCAAGGTGGATTCTGTGCTCCGGCTCCAACCAAAGGTGAAATTTATTGTCCTATTTGCCTTTTTTATGAGCAAAGATTATTAAGACAGTGCTGAATATTAAGAACACTACAACGTGTGAGGGTAATAATGAAGTACTGCACAGTTACGGACTAACATGGGGAGTGGGCTCTCACTCTACTATGACTACTTGGGGAAGTGGCTGTCGGAAGCAGTGCACTCAGAGAAGCATGGTAAAGCTAGACTTAAGGCAGATCCCTGTTGATTCTACCGTACTCGCTTACGTCCGATTGCTGGAAACTAAACTGGATTACCTGTGCCTGAACCAGCAGCAGATGAGAGACTGTTGAACACTCATCCTGACAGAAAGGTGGCTTCAAGACACTATTCCAGGACCTGGCCAGAAGCTGCCACCTCAACACTGCAGGACAGCTTCAAAATCACGGACTGGAGCATATTCAGGGAGGTGGCTATCTATGATCATCACATCAATATTGATGAATATGTGGGATCGGTGACTGGCTACATAGGAAAACGCATTGAGGGCGTTACCATGATTAAACTCTACACTGCCAGGGCAACCAGAAACCATGGCTGACTGCAAAGATTTGTGCATGCTTAAGTAGGGCTGCATGCCCACCCCCCATTGATGCTGTCGGATCTTGGGCAAGGTTAAATTGACACAGTTTGTGGATTGGACTCTGTAGTTCACTTTATGATGTGTTTCTGGTCTCTCCTTTTTTTTTGTTGTTATCTTGGGTGATTTTGAATCAGTGGAGCCTGCAGATAATGAACACTGAGCTGAATAATTAAGATGGCTTCCATTCCGTGTAGCTGAATCTGTGGCATTCAAGTCTGGCAATCCAGGTCTGTACCAGAAAACCAGGTATGACTTTTGGAGGGTTATTTCAAGGGCAAAGAGACAATTTCAAATGAGACTAGAGGCGACATCGGATGCACAACAACCCTGGCAGGGTTTGCAAGACATTACTTTCTACAAAGTGAAACCCAAAAGCGTGAATGGCAGCGATGCTCCCCGGATGAATTCAACACCTTCTACACCCACTTTGAAAGGGAGAATATAACCGCAGATGTGAAGATCCCTGCTGCACCTGGACCCTATGATCTCTATCCCGGAGGCTGATGTTAGGTTGTCTTTAAAGAAGGTGAACCCTTACTAGGCAGAAGGTCCTGATAGAGTACCGGGTAAGACTCTGAAAACTTTTGCCAACCAACTGGTGGGAGTATTCAAGGACATTTTCAGCCTCTCTCTGCTACGGGCAGAGGTTCCCACTTGCTTCAAAAAGGCAACAATTATACCAGTGCCTAAGAAGAATAATGTGAGCAGGCCTAATGACTATTGCCCAGTAGCGCTCACATCTACAGTGATGAAATGCTTCGAGAGGTTGGTCATAACTAGGCTGGAACTTTTGCCTCAGCAAGGACCTGGACCCACTGCAGTTTTCCTATCGCCACAATAGGTCAACAGCAGACGCAATCTCAATGGCTCTTCACACAGCTTTAGACCATCTGGACAATACAAACACCTATGTCAGGATGCTGTTCATCAACCATAGCTCAGCATTTAGCACCATCATCCCCACAACTCTGATTGATAAGTTACAGAACCTGGACCTCTGTACCTCCCTCTGCAATTGGATCCTCGACTTCCTAACTGGAATAGCACAACCTGTGTGGATTGGTGATAATATCTCCTCGCTGGTGATCAACACTGGTGCACGTCAGGGTGCGTGCTTAGCCCACTGCTCTACTCTCATGAACACTCCTCACTTTTTTAATACAGGTCCACAATAACCTTATCCGAAATCCTTGGGGCCAGTTGCATTTCGGAATTCAGAATTTTTCGGATTTCATAAAATGGATAATTATATTGATAATTAACCTGTCTCAGTGCAGGTGGACTTTAGGACCCGGGGGAGCTCCGAACCTACACACATCCTCCCGTATACTTTAAATCTAGATTACTTATAATACCTAATACAAAGTAAATGCTATGTAAATAGTTGTTTAGGGAATAATGACTGGAAGAAAAAGTCTGTTCATGCTCAAACAACGAGTGCTGGAGAAAGAACTTCTGGGTTTTCCCGATCCGTGCTCTTTTTCACTAAGTGTGCATGCAGCCTGGTACAGCCGTTCTGATCTATTCTTTCTTCCTCTTACTTTTTAATTTACGTTATTTTTTTGTATTTTTTTTCTCACGGTAACACGTTGAAGCTGCACCCTCTCTAACATGCTGGTAGAGAGAGTTTTATTTGGGTCTTTTTTATTGCTGGACACATTCCGACACGCGGGACAGAAGCAAGGTGACATTGTGTATTCCAGAAACCAGCTAATGCCAGTTGGTTTAGCGAGCAGAGCGGCAGACACCCCTGCTGAAATCCGGAGGGAAACACACAGAGGATGCAGAGGGGGATTACAAAGTCGAGGAAAGAGGACCGGGTCGAGACAACAGAGACTTATGGAGAAGAGAAGTTAGGTGGGTAACACCGTTCCGCCTGACCGGAAGTGCACTGAGAGCGGTAAGCGTAAAGAAGTTGGGTGCTTACTGATCTGGTTAACAACAGATGGTGCAATCCGGGGCATATTACGATCGAAGAACGTGTTTGCAGACTGGATATTGAATATTTTACTGTTGGACTTCGGCCACATTCCACCGTGATACAACACTTGGCGGCCCGGAAGGTCGTTCCTGCCTGTGGTCATCGAATGTGCAGCTCCTCCCGTGGAGGGTCAGACACCCTGAGCCAATAGACTTATTTCCATCTGGCATAGTTTGCATTTTATTGTTTGATTGTTGGTGGTTTTTGTATTGCTATATTTACGCTCTATTCTTGGTCGGTGTGGCTGTAACAAAACCAAATTTCCCTCGGGATTAATAAAGTATATCTATCTATCTATTTATTGACTTATTGGAATAAATGTGGAACGTAAATACTCTAGGACATATACAGGTTCAAACTAAGCTAAATACTCTACAGGAACCTCATGGGCCAAGAACAAGATTCTCAAGTAATGAAGCAGCACTATGACAGACAGCGTGTTTAAACACTTCTTCAAGTGTCATCTCCCTCATTAAAATAGGCTTATGTCTAAGCAATCTGAATTAAAGTTTACTCTTTAACTGAGTAAACTGCCAAAATCTCTTGCTCACTGATAAATGTATGTTGTTCAAGGCCAGCAATTAACTGATCACGCATTTTCACCATATCGTCTATGGGGATTTTTTCACCTGTGTTTACTATGTTATCATCATCATCACTACTACCTTCATGCTTATCTATATTTAACACTATTTCAGCAATTTCACCATCACTCAAGGAATGCACAACAGGTGCATCATTGTTAATGTTCAGTATTTCTTCAGTGTTAGCTTCCTCCAACTTTACACTTTCGTTCGATAACATTTTAGCATAAGTTCATAGTCATAGTCATACTTTATTGATCCCAAGGGAAATTTGGTTTCGTTACAGTTGCACTAACCAAGAACAGAGTATAAATATAGCAATATAAAACCATAAATAATTAAATAATAATATGTAAATCATGCCAGGAAATAAGTCCAGGACCAGCCTCAGGGTGTCTCACCCTCCAAGGGAGGAGTTGTAAAGTTTGATGGCCACGGGCAGGAATGACTTCCTATGACACTCAGTGTTGCATCTCGGTGGAATGAGTCTCTGGCTGAATGTACTCGTGTGCCCAACCAGTACATTATGTAGTGGATGGGAGACATTGTCCAAGATGGCATGCAACTAGAACAGCAGCCTCTTTTCAGACACCACCTTCAGAGAGTTACGAGATTTGATATAATTATCTTCTCATTAGCGACACGAAATCCTTCACTGTATCTTTAAATCATATACAGTGGTAGTTCCGACACCATATTCTTCAGTAAGATGCCGCACAGACACACCACGATCAAGTTTTCGCAATACTCCACTTTCTGCGTTATTGATAATGATATCTCATTATTACCCATAGGGGTATCTGCAGCTCTTTTGGACATTTTCACAGTGAAATTAAACACAAAGTCAACAGTGAACACAAAATATCAGCGAACAGCAGATGCATGTGTAACCAGTACGAGCACTGAGCCACAACTGACATCTGGTGGCCTCTGCTAGTGCTGCCCCGTCACACCTGAGTGACGTCAGCTGTTGGCGCACCAAACAAGCCTTGTTACGACACACTCCACGAGAAAAACTTCGGGTTTTGGAGCTTTCTAGATTTCAGAATTTCGGATAAGGGATTGTGGACCTGTATATATTATTTCTGTTTTTGTCCGATTTTTAATCTATTCAATATACTGTAATTGATTTACTTATTTATTTACATTTACATTTATTTTTTTCTTCTTCTATATCATGTGTTGCTAAGTTAACAAATTTCACAACACATGCCGGTGATAATAAACCTGATTCTGATTCTGAATGTGTCAGGACATGTCCTCAGTGGTGACTGGGTGGCTATCTAGTTACGTCATCCTCACACACAAGTTGAATGTTGTTGGCTCTCGCAGCCTGCTACGCTTTGCAGAATAAAATCAAAGTATTACGTCTGGCTTGAGTTGGCAATCCCTAGAAAGTAGCTACTCCCACTGGCATCGGAAACAACTGCAAGTCATCCAGAATTATATTTAGCACATAATTTTAACAGGAGCGTCTTGATGGTGTTATATTACAGACAAAAATCTCGCTGATAACTGTGAGTTCTTTTAATTCCTAGAAATGATCATGTAAGTTGATAAGACACAAAGTTTTCTTGGCAGTTATAGATAACCAATGCATGTATTCCAATACAAAGTTCAAAGTAAATTTTATTATCAAAGTACATATATGTCACCATATACAACCCTGAGGTTCATTTTCTTGTGGGCATACTCAATAAATGTACAGAATATTAACAACAACAGAATTAATGAATGACTAGCATACTATGGTGTTCAACCAGACTGCAAAAAATAATGAACTGCAAATACAAAAAGAAGAAACAATAATATAATTAAGCAATAAATATCAAGAACATGAGATTAAGAGTCCCCGAAAGTGAGTCCATAGGTTGTGGGAACATTTTAAATGTTTTTCTTTTAGACGTCATACCGAATGTCTGCAAACAATAATCCAAGTTTATCTCAATTTTAATTTACAAACTTAGTCAAAAAACAGAAGTTGGGTGTCAATATCTTTGAAGATATATCCTGGACCCAAAATATCAATGCAACTACGAAGGAGGCATGACAGTGGCTATATTTTACTAGGAGGTTGAAGAGATTTGGTATGTCACCAAACACACAAGCAAATTTCTACAGATGTACTGGAGCATTCTAACTGGCTGCATCACCATCTGATGGTGAGGGGTGGGGGTGTGCTATTGCACCGTATCGAAATAAGTTGCAGAGAGTTGTTAACTCAGGCAGCTCCATCATGGGCACTATTCTCTGTAGCATCCAGGTCATATTCAAGGAGCAGTGCCTCAAAAAGGCGGTGTCCATCATTGAGGACCCCATCACCCAGGTCACTGGTAAGAAAACTCTCAGAAGATTCTTGGGTATGGTAGAATATTACAGAAAATTTTGTAAGAATTTTGCAAGTATTGCTCTTCCATTAACTGATCTCTTGAAGAAAAATGAAAAGTTTGTTTGGACAGAGTCTTGTTAGGAAGCATTTAATAAATTGAAAACTATAATGTGTAGTCAACCTGTACTCAAATCTCCTGACTTTAAAAAAACATTTTTGTTAGCTGTAGATGCTAGTGATGAAGCTGCAAGATATGCAAGATATGATGGTGATGAAGTTGATCGACCGTTAGCTTATTTTTCTAAGAAATTTAATGCCGATCAAAGAAATTATTCAACAATAGAAAAGAAACTATTATCTCTTGTTTTGGCTTTACAACATTTTGAAGTGTATGTTAGTACTACTCAGAAATGACTCATAGTTTACACTGATCATAATCTGTTAGTGTTTTTGAGTAAGATGAGAAACAAAAATAGAAGATTACTAAATTGGAGTTTAATGTTACAGGAGTACAATATTTTGATCACTCACATTAAAGGTAAAGATAATGGGATCGCTGATTGTCTATTGAGATGTTAAATGTACAATGTAAATTTTTTTGGAGTGGTATTTTAACATTTGTAACACTCCTACTATATATTTGTAAAGTGCTGAAAGATAATACTGTGTATATTGTGTATGTTGTAAATTTTATACCTTTGTATTTTTTTTTGTGTAAATTGTTAATTGTTAAAATTTTGTTCCTTAAAGAGACCAAAATTTTTTTTGAGGGAGGTGTTACATACCTCAAGGGTATCTTGTGACTTTCTTGGGAGAATGATGTAATGGTCTTTTGGAGGTCACCTGATGTAATTTTCCTGCCGATGTGAGGTCACGTGATGACATGTTCACCACGAGTATAAAAGGGAATATCCTTGGTGACTCAGTTAGTTTTCCAGCTAGAACATTAGTCAGAGTCTCTGTTCCATTGCGCATTTGCTTTATTGCGCAGTTTCATTTTTAAAACAGAGTTTTACATTCTATTGTAAGGTACAATAGTGCTGGACTGGCAGTTGTTACCCATTTCTGTCAGATTTGTTGATGTACCTTTTCAGTAGTATTGGAGAGTGAAGACTTTTATCAAAGTACAGGATCTGAAGGATAAAGAAAAGTTGGTAACTTTCGGCAGTTTAACAAAGGATTGACCTTATTGAGTCTTTGTTGAAGAAGTAGTGACCTGCATCGAAGATAACTCCTGCCATAAGAGCAAGGCAGTTCATGCAGGATTTGCTCGCCGGAAGAAAGGTCAGTTGCTTTTAAGCCGTTTATTTCCTTCGTCATGAATCCTTTGGACAGAACCAGCAGGAAAGTCACGTCTATGAAGAAATCCTTCTCCAGAGAAGTCTCTCCCAATTGAATGCATAAATCTCCTGGACTTTCAAATTTACCATTTTAAGAACTGTATTTGACTTTACCGCTTTTAAGAACTGCTTTCGCACTTATCGTTTTGAGAACCAGTACCGAGTGGCGATTTGTTGAATGGCCGCATAGCGGTTAACTTCCGGTTAAGGTTTTCGTTTGTTTTTTTTATTGTTTATCCATGTTTAATAAATGTTTGGTTGTTTTTACATAACCTGACTCGGTTGATATTCATTGTTGCCGGTTACGTAACTGATGGGATAGCCCAGGAAATTATAGACCAGCGAGTCTTACTTCAGTAGTTGGTAAGCTGATGGAGAATATCCTGAGAGGCAGGATTTATGAACATTTGGAGAGGTATATGATTAGGAATAGTCAGCATGGTTTTGTCAAGGGCAGGTCATGCCTTACGAGCCTGATTGCATTTTTTGGGGACGTAACTAAACACATTGATGAAGGAAGAGCAGTAGGTATATGGATTTCAGCAAGGAATTTGATAAGGTACCCCATGCAAGGCTTATTGAGAAAGTAAAGAGGCATGGGATCCAAGGGGACATTGCTTTGTGGATCCAGAACTGGCTTGCCCACAGAAGGCAGAGTGGTTGTAGACGGGTCATATTCTGCATGGAGGTCGGTAACCAGTGGTGTGCCTCAGGGATCTCTTCTGGGACCCTTACTCTTCGTGATTTTTATAAATGACCTGGATGAGGCAGTGGAGGGATGGGTTAGTAAGTTTGCTGATGACACAAAGATTGGGGGTGTTGTGGATAGTGTGGAGGGCTGTCAGAGGTTACAGCGGGACATTGATAGAACGCAAAACTGGGCTGAGAAGTGGCAGATGGAGTTCAACCCAGATGCAGAATATAGTATTAAAGAATCTTGGCAGTGTGGAGGATCAGAGGGATCTTGGGGTCCGAGTCCATAGGACACTCAAAGCAGCTGCGCTGGTTGACTCTGTGGTTAAGAAGGCATACGTTATATTGGCCTCCTTCAATCGTGGAATTGAATTTAGGAGCTGAGAGGTAATGTTGTAGCTATATAGGACTCTGGTCAGACCCCACTTGGAGTACTGTGCTCAGTTCTGGTCTTCACTACGGGAAGGATGTGGAAACCACAGAAAGGGTGCAGAGAAGATTTACAAGGATGCTGCCTGGATTGGGGAGCATGCCTTATGAAAATAGGTTGAGGGAACTCGGCCTTTTCTCCTTGGAGCGACAGAGGATGAGAGGTGACCTGATAGAGGTGTATAAGATGATGAGAGGCATTGATTGTGTGGATAGTCAGAGGTTTTTTCACAGGGCTGAAATGGCTGTCACAAGAGGGTACAGGTTTAAGGTATTTGGGGGTAGGTACAGAAGAGATGTCAGGGGTAAGTTTTTTTTACGCAGTGTGGTGAGTGCGTGGAATGGGCTGCCGGCAACGGTGGTGGAGGTGGATACAATAGGGTCTTTGAAGAGAGTTTTGGATAGGTACTTGGAGCTTAGAAAAATAGAGGGCTATGGGTAACCATAGTAATTTCTAAGGTAGGGACATATTCAGCTTAACTTTGTGGGCTGAAGGGCCTCTATTATGCTGCAGGTTTTCTATGTTTCTATGTTATCAGAATCCACAGTACTTTAGCAATAAATTTGAAAAAGCATGAAAACAACTAAAGAAAGAAAAGTCACACGATTGGGATTTATGTTAATATTTATATTAATTTTAGTTTGCTCATGTTTGTAGTGTACTCCACTGCTGCGGCAGGAACGTAATTTCCATGTCATTCAAATCTGAGGCCTAGACTGGCATCTGGGTTCAATCCAGAATTTTCATGTTCTCCTTGTGACTACAAGTTTCTGCCAAGTGCTTCAGTTGTCTCTAATGTCCAAAGGACTTTCTGGCAGGTAAATTGCCATAAATGGCCTCTTGGTGCTACAAATTGGTAAAAGATCCAAAGGGGGTTGGGGGGGTTGAGGAAGAGAAGAGGGATTGAGAGGCTGTGAGAGAGAATCAGTTGCCACATAAAAATGAGGGAGAATGGAACTGATTTGATTTCTCTGCTGGGAGACAGCAAAGATGACATAATTAAATACTGGGGTGGCAGGGTGGAGATAAGTCTTTACCAAAGGATGTTTAAGGAGAGCCTTCCCTCCGCAAGCTTGCAGGTCACCCTTGGGCAATGTGTAGCACCTGCTTAGCCCCCTAACCACCCCACCGCCCGATCAGGATCACATGAAGCCATCGGAGCAGGTGGTGGATGGTCATATGAGCAGCCAATCTCTGAGGAGTAATGATAATGGTTGGGGTCTTGTAAAAACACTGCCCAGAAGATTCAGCAACGGCAAACCACTTCTGTAGAAAAATTTGCCAAGAACACTGATGGTCATGGAAAGACCATGACCAAGTTTTCAGTTGCATAAGACTACAAGATATAGGAGCAGAATTAGGCCATTTGGCCCAAGTCTGCTCACCATTTCACCATAGCTGATCCATTTCCCTCTCAGACCCAATCTCCTGTCTTCTCCCCGTAAGCTTTCATGCCCTGACTAATCAAGAAGCTCTCAATTTCTGCCTTAAATATACCCAGTGTCTTGGCCTCCACAGTCACCTGTGGCAACGAATTCCAGATTCACCACTCCCTGGCTAAAGAAATTCCTCATCTCTGTTCTAAAAGTTGCAGTGGTAAACATGCCTAACAGAGTGACAAACAAATAGGCCATTTTCTGCCAGACTCCTAAGTTCAGAGTAGATCTATTATCAAAGCATATATTTCACCATATACAACCATGGGATTCATTTTCTTGCAGGCTTGCCCAGTAAATCCAATACCCATAATAGAACCATAACAGAATAATAGAATAGATAAATGGATATTTGAAGTTAGTGGACATAGAATATATGGTAAATGAGAATATAAGCACACGGGGATCAAGGCAAAGGCATGTTTTAAACGTAGAGTGCTGACAGAATGATTCGTTTGTTATGTGCTGTGTCATATGATGTTGGCAATCATGGTTGTTCTACGACCATGACTGTTTTTGGCGAATTTTTCTAACAAAGTGGCTTGCCATAGCTTTCTTCTGGGCAGTGTCCTTACAAGACAGGTAACCCCAGCCATGATCAGAGATGACCAGCTGATCATTCGACCATCCACCACCTGCTCCCATGGTCAGGGGGCTAAGCAGGTGCTACACCTTGCCCAAGGGTGATCTGCAGGCTAGCAGAACAAAGGAGCGCCTTACATCTACAGTGGTAGTACAGATGCATCTTCACACTGCCACAGAATGATTAGTAAGGGCATCTGGAAAAGCCTGACTACAGGGCTCAGGCACAGTATTTTTAGAACAGAGATGAGGAAAAATTACTTTAGCTAGAGGGTGGTACTGCCACGGACACCTGTGGAGGCCAAATCATTAGGTATATTTAAAGCAGAGATTGATAGCATCTAGGTTAGTCAAGTGGAGAAGGAGTTGAGGGAAATAATAAATCAGACCTCTTGTCTCAGTCAAAGTAGTGACAAGAGGGCTTCAGCTAACTGGAAGCCTAGCTGATATTGGTTGACAGGTTCAGATGGATGTATATGAAGTAGAGATGTTATGTAATGCTGTTTAATACAAGCAGAGCCTTGAAATTCCAGAAAAGAAACCTGTAGCATGAGTGTGCTTAAGATATTGGAACAGAATCAGGCCATTTGGCCCATTGAGTCTTCTCTGCCATTCCATCATGGCTGATTATTGGGGGGGGGGGACGTTCATATTGCATTTTTATTAGTTTTTTGTGTGGGGAGAAGGGGATTTTGGGACCAATGTTCTTGTTACGTTTTGTGTGGGGGGAGGGGAGTTGATGATTGTGTTTCCATTCTTTTTTCTGTGTGAGAGGGGTTGAGTTTGCTATTTCTCTTTGAACTGACTTCCAAGGTTTCTCTTTGTTTTGAGGCTCTCTGGAGAAGAATCTTAAGAGTTGTATACTGCATACATGCTTGGCAAAGAAATGAACCTTTGAACCTTTTGCTTTGAGATGTCCTGAAAGGGTCTTCAAAAGCACTGCAGCAAATCTCCAATAATTCACTAACCAACTATTCAGAAATCCCGATGGCTCAGGAATGACATTTCCCACCCTGCCCTGAAACTCCCCAAGCCCCAGTCCTTCAAACTCAGCAGATTTTCACTGGAAAATTTATTATCCCATGTAACATTTAAAAAAAATTAAAAGTGTATTGAGATATTAATGGAAATATCATCTGGAAAGTTTGTCAGTCTAGCAGTCAAAGTCCTGTGAACACTGGATTATAAGGGTTTTATGTATATAAATGCAAATATATCTAAATCTGGTGTAAACATTCAATGCACTGACTAGTTTCTTAAAGCATCTTATGTTCAAAGCTATTATAGGAGCGAATTCTTCCCCCTCTTCTATTCCCTACTCCGGCCTCTTACGTCTTCTCCTCACCTACCTATCACCTCCCCTGGTGGCCTGAGAGGGTCTTCAAAAACACTGCAGCAAATTTCCAGTAATTCAGAAATCCCGATGGTTCAGTATCTGGATCAGGAGTGACATTTCAAGACCCTTCCCTTTCTTCCATGGTCCACTCTCCTTTCCAAGCAGACTCCTCCTTCTCCAGCCCTTCATCTTTTCCATCTATCACCTCCCAGCCTTTCTTCATTCCCCCTCCCCCAACCACCTGGCTTTTCCTATCACCTTCTAGCTTGTCCTTCTTTCTCCTACATTTTTTTTATTCTGGCATCTTCCCCTTTCTTTCCAGTTCTGATGAAGGGTTACAGCCTGTAAAGTCGACAATGTATTTGCTGCCTGACCTGCTGAGTTTCTCCAGTGTTTTGTGTGTGTTGCTCTGGATTTCCAGTGCCTGCAGATTTTCTTATGTTTACCTTACAGAAAGTAGTTATCTGACATTCACTGATAACGAAACAGGTTAATCTGAGAGCTCCCTCACAGTACAGTACTGCCTTTTCATACTCTGAGTTGTAGCAGTTTTTGGTATTTGAGGGATACCTCAAAGCTTGTTTGCCAAATATGAACAATATGACTTCTAACAGTAGTGAATGAACTATTTGTAATTGATGGCACCAGATAATGGTGTCAAATTAAAACTTCTACATTACCTTTGGTTATACCACAGTGGCGTAGTGGTTAGTGTGACACTATTACATTTTGGGGTGTTAAGAGTTTGCAGTTCAATTCTGGTGTCCTCTGCAAAAAGTTTGTACAGCCTTCCCATGAGCACATAGGTTTCCTCCAGGTGCTCTGGTTTCCTCCCACAGTCCAAAGACAGTTACTAGGTTAACTGGTTATTGTAAATTATCCTGTGATCAGGCTTGGGTTAAATAGGTGGGTTGCTGGGTGGTGCAGCTCGTTGGGCCAGAAGAACTTGTTAATAGTGGTCAAACTGAACCTCCACTGGAGATGCAATGTGGACAAATTTTCAACAATCTTTGTACATGAATCAACAATTTAATGTGTAGCAGCCAACTTCCAATTCCTCCTACATCTCAACCATGGGACAATACTTGGAAATTGTAAGCCAGCTTCTATTCCTTCACTTGCTCTCCACCTTCTTCCTCTGACATTTACCACCTTCCTATCTAGTCCTAATGAAGGGTCTATCTTTTTTCTAATCCTCATTCTGGTTACCCTCTCACCCCTTCTCTTTTCCTCATCTGCCTATCCACCCCCCACTCATTCTCACCCTCTTTCCCTTTCTTCTATGATCTACTGTCTTCTCCTATCAGAGTCCTTCATCTTCAGCCCTTTGTCTCCTCTTCCTGTCACCTGCCAGCTTGAATTTCTTACCTCCCCCACCTTCTGATTCTGGTTTCTCATCCTTTCATTTCCGGTGCTGATGAAGGAACTTGGCCTGTAACATCATCTGCTTATTCCCTTCACTTGCTGAGTTCCTCAAGCGTTTCCCGACACCTGTAAAACCTCTTGTGTTTTGGAAATTACACTGACTTGTTGAAGCTACACATATTACAAATTAAATGATACTTCCTCTCCTCAAAGGGATTTAACTGTATTTGCTAATTAAGCAACAACACTTCCGAATTTCACACAAAGTCTGCCATTTTGTACTGGTGCAACATCGGTACCTCCATTTTAACATTTATCATTAAAGTTATACAACCTAATGCAAGTTCATTGCTTATTTGTTTTTTTTCAAATTTCGAAATACAGCATGAAACACGTCCTTCGAATTGCACCATCCAGCAACCCACCAATTTAACCCTAGCCTAATCACAGGGCAATTTGCAATGACTAATTAACCTATCAACTGGTAGGTCTTTGGACTGTGGGAGGAATCCGGAGCACCCAGAGGAAAATCACGCATACCCAGAAAGGAATGTACAAACTTGTTTACAGAGGACATCGGAATTGAGCTCTAATCTCCGACGCCCCGAGCTGCAATAGCGTTGTGCTAACCGCTACACTACTGTGGTGCCCCTCAGCCACATCAGAATCTGATATACAAAAGCAATGTGATACTGCAGGAAAAACCTGAGAAATAGTCACACAAATTATAGTGATCTCTCTCTTCCTTGATGCTGTCGATGGATGGTGCTGGAACAAGGTTTAATTGAAGCAGATTGTAGATTTGGACTCCAATTTGTTTTTTATGATGTGTTCTAGTTTCTAGTTCTGGTCCCAGTCGTTCTTTTTTTGCTCTACTTCTGGGCAATTTTTGGATCAAGGCAGCCTGCAGTTAATGAAGACTGAGCTGAGTTGAACTGAACAGAAATATGCCTTTTGATTTTGTGTTTTATATTCTGTGTTTCTTGCTCATTTTGTTTGTTGCCTTGATGAGGAGAGAAGACGCGAATGGAGAGAGTTGGTAGAGTTGGGGTGGACTTGGAGCGAGGGTCCAAAGGGCAGCGACGACTGGAGGAGGTCAATGGCGGATGATCGGCTTATCAGTGAGCTCCAACTTTGCACAACAGACTGTTTAACAAGATTGGGCCTTTTTTTCTTTTTTTTGTTTCTTTACTAACTGTATAGTCAAAGTAAGAATTATAAAGCTTAATCCTATATTGTGTACCGTTTGTTATTTTGGGGTACTGATTTGTAACAGTGGGCACATTGCGCAGCATCCACCCAAACAAGATTTCTTAAGTTTGGGTTATCAGCCCCTATATTAAGCCGCTAGCCGAAGCAAGAGTTACACAAGTAGTAGCCCAGATTTCAGAGCTAACAGTATTTGCCATCAATGAATCAGACAGCAGTTTCTGCATTTGCGCTCATCTAAATGCAGAGGCAGAGGCTGCTGGCAGATACACATTTTCAGCAATAGACTATCTACTAAAAGACACAACGGCATGAATATGGGTTTTATCTATTAGGTCTCTATTAGTCATGAGGAATCAGTTTGTGCAATTGGCATTAAATTAAATTATAGCTGGGTATAATATTTAATGCCAAACAGCCTTAAGCTTTACACTGCCTCATTCCTTCAAAACAAAATCAGAACTAGAAATTTTAAAGTATATTATTTATTTTCCGGTGGGGGGGTGGAGATACATCTCTACATCTCTACCGGCCAGCCTGCAGTCACCTTTGGGCAAGATGTAGCACCTGCTTAGTTCCACACCCAAGTCATATGACTCGGCACATAATATTGACTATTTATTTAGATATATCACCATTCCGGCCCAATGAGCTGCAACACCCAGCAATCCACCGTAACCCTAGCCAAATCACAGGACCATTTACAATGACCAATTAACCTACTAACTGGTACATCTTTGGACTGTGTTGCAGCACACGAAGGAAACCCACGGAGTCATAAAGGAACATACAAACTTCTTACAAATGGCGTCAGAATTAAACTCCAGACTCAAATAGTGTAATAGTGTTGCACTAACGCTACTGTGGAGCCCCATTTCAGTTTTAATTTCACTGCCTATTCTTAATCCTGTCCACCATCCCACAAGGCCTGATTCGACTGTCCATATATCACTTAAGTCATCTCAAACTCTCACCACACAGTAACCTAGTGATTTTTCATTACACTTCCTCTGTGATGAGTATAGCCTTTTCTTTTGGCAAAAGAACTAAACTGTGCAATAACTCTTAATTGCTGCTTTGAACACCAGGTGTATCAGTGAAGATCCTTCAACCTGACTGGCTACATGCTACCCAGAGAAGACATCACAGTGGCGAAAGGAGTATCCCACTGGGATAGATGCTGGATCAGATCAAACCCCTCACTCAAAAGCTCACACTGAATCTAGGATAGCTGATAGGCACTGGTCCTTCACTATGAACTGCAGGATTATGCTATGTTGATGCCAGAAGCATGGAGACACTAGTGGGCTGCTCCCTGCAAATCCTCACACTCTGTTGGTCTTTGACACAAGGACACAGTGCACTGTGTATTTTGATGTTTCAATATACATACATGTGACAATTAAAGTTGATCTCTCCAAAGATTTGGGTTATAGAGTCACAGAAAATTACAGCACAAAAACAGGCATTTTGGCCCATCTGGTCCATGCTGAACCATTTAAACTGCCTACTCCCATTGACTTGCACTGGAACTGTAGCCCTCCGTACCCCTACCATCCATGTATCTATCCAAACATCTCTAAAACATTGAAATCGAGCTCTCATCCACCATTTGCGCTGGCAGTTTGTTCCACACTCTCACCACCCTCTGAACGAAAATGCTTCCCCTCAAGTTCCCCTTGAACATTTCACCTTTCACCCTTAACTCATGACCTCTGGTTGTAGTCCCACCCAAGCTCTGGAAAAAAAACTGTTTGTATTTACATCTATAACTCTCATAATTTTGTATATCTCTTATCAAATTTCCTCTCAATATTCTACATTCTAGAGAATAAAGTCCTGAAGGATTCGGGGACAGCTTCTTCCCTTCTGCCATCCAATTTCTAAATGGTCAATGAACCCATGAACACTACCTCACTACTTCTTTATTTCTGTTTTTGCACTGCTTATTTTAACTATTTAATATACTGTAATCACATTTTCCTATATTTATCATGCATTGCATTGTACTGCTGCCAAAAAGATCTATTCCAAACTAAATAAACAAATAATTAACTCCAGCACTACTTCATTATTTCCTGCCAGTCATGTTATGCACAGCATCACCTTATGGACATACAATCAATTTATGTGTATAATCAACTTATGTATTTATATGTATTGTGTTTTTTATTAATATTATTGTGTTCTTTATCTTATTGCCTTTTTTTGTGCTGCATTGGATTCGGAGCAACAATTATTTTTCTCCCTTTCACACTTGTGTACAGAAAATGACATTGAACAACCGTGAATGAATATTGCATGGACTTATGTCAACCAACTCAATATATCGGGAATGGATTACAGTGAATAACATCAATCTAAACTGCAAGATACTATTCACAACTTGGTATAAAACTTAAAGGAGGTTCATTTGTTACTATGTCACAATATCTTTTCCCTTTCCTTTTATAAACTTTCCATCAGCAGAAGCATTTGTTTGTTTGTTTATTGAGATACAGTGTAGAACAGGCCCTTCCGGCCCTTCCAGCTGCACTGCACAGCAATGTCCGATTTAACCCTCAGCTAATCAGAGACACTGAAATGCTGATTTGTGAACTGGAGTTTGATGGACTCTGGAATGAGCTCTTTGGTGCTACTGCTGCTGCTCGCATGGTGGGGGGAAAGTGGGGAGTCAGCGGTACCCCTGCTCGCATGGTGGGGGGGAAAGAGGGGAGTCAGTGGTACCCCTGCTCGCATGGTGGGGGGAAGAGGGGAGTCAGCGGTACCCCTGCTTGCATGGTGGGGGGGAAAGAGGGGAGTCAGTGGTACCCCTGCTCGCATGGTGGGGGGAAAGAGGGGAATCAGTGGTACCCCTGCTCGCATGGTGTTTGGGAAAGAGGGGAGTCAGTGGTACCCCTGCTCGCATGGTGGGGGGAAAGAGGGGAATCAGTGGTACCCCTGCTTCACATGGTGGGGGGAAAGAGGGGAGTCAGTGGGGTGGGGGGAAAGAGGGGAATCAGTGGTACCCCTGCTCGCATGGTGGGGGGAAAGAGGGGAGTCAGTGGTACCCCTGCTCGCATGGTGGGGGGAAAGAGGGGAATCAGTGGTACCCCTGCTCACATGGTGGGGGGAAAGAGGGGAGTCAGCGGTACCCCTGCTCGCATGGTGGGGGGAAAGAGGGGAGTCAGCGGTACCCCTGCTCGCATGGTGGGGGGAAAGAGGGGAGTCAGCAGTACCCCTGCTCGCATGGTGGGGGGAAAGAGGGGAGTCAGCGGTACCCCTGCTCGCATGGTGGGGGGAAAGAGGGGAGTCAGCGGTACCCCTGCTCGCATGGTGGGGGGAAAGAGGGGAGTCAGTGGTACCCCTGCTCGCATGGTGGGGGGAAAGAGGGGAGTCAGTGGTACCCCTGCTCACATGGTGGGGGGAAAGAGGGGAGTCAGCGGTACCCCTGCTCGCATGGTGGGAGGAAAGAGGGGAGTCAGCGGTACCCCTGCTCGCATGGTGGGGGGAAAGAGGGGAGTCAGCGGTACCCCTGCTCGCATGGTGGGGGGAAAGAGGGGAGTCAGCGGTACCCCTGCTCGCATGGTGGGGGGAAAGAGGGGAGTCAGCGGTACCCCTGCTCGCATGGTGGGGGGAAAGAGGGGAGTCAGCGGTACCCCTGCTCACATGGTGGGGGGAAAGAGGGGAGTCAGCGGTACCCCTGCTCGCATGGTGGGTGGGAGAGGGGAGTCAGTGGTACCCCTGCTCGCATGGTGGGAGGAAAGAGGGGAGTCAGTGGTACCCCTGCTGCAGGTGAGAGTTGATGCTTTCGCTGCTGCTTCGATGTTTCTATTGTTCTTTGGGGTTTCTTTGTTTCTGTGAAGAGGGCGAATTTCAGGCTGTATACTGTGTACATACTCTGATATTAAATATACTTTGAAACCGCAGCACCTGGAGAAACCCACGCAGTCACGGGAAAAACTACAAACTCCCTACAGGCAGTGGCAGGAATTGAACCCGAGTTGCTGGTATTGTAAAGCATTGTGCTAACCATAATGTTACCATGCATAAATTCAGACCTGTTATCATCCCAAAGGTGCTGGCAATATAGAATACATTCAAAGAACAAAGTCCTAAACTGTTTCACCATTATTAAAGTTAACCACTTGCTTATAGAGTACACTGGGGTGATTCACATCCATCATTTCAACTCAATCTACAGAGTCAGAAACATTCATAACTAGAGTCCAATATGTTCAGTGGAGTTCAGCAAACTTGCTAAAATGATGCAATTAATTTAAAAATATCCTTCGCTTTCACATCATTGCCAAATTTCTGCGGGTTCACAGAAACCCAAGCAAAAAAAAGTTTGCTTAATCTATTTAAAGGGATTACTTTCCACCTTTTTCACATATGCCAACCTGAACAAATCACTTTAAGCAGAGTTCTTGTACATCAAGGACCAACAGGAAGTTGCCTTAAAATTAGTCAATACCAATTCTACAAATTATCTTCAGGATTGAAATTCAGTTCCAGGAACTGAAATAACTAATGCACCAAGAATGACAGGGTGTAAAAGAGGAAATAAAAGAACTTGTGTTAATGCCATTTTCATTCCTGACTTGAGGGGACAGGAGTAAATGCATCAAATTTTGCTAACAATACCAAGGTAGATGGTAAAGCAAGCTAAAACAATACAGGTACAACAGAATAACAACAGAGTGAGTGAGAAGGCAGCAGATGAAACATGAGACATGGTAAGATACCATTTAGCTACAGAGGAATACAAAAGCAGGACATATTTCTGAATTTTAATCACTAAATGCAGTAAGGAAAAGTTCTTGAGTCTCTTTGCACATAATCACCAGTTAAGGTTGATATAACAGACAATCAGGAAAATGTGTACACAAGAGGAAGTCGGTCTACAATTCTACTGATCAAGTCACGGCTGGAGATTTTTGCAGTGTTCTTGTGACCTTAATCTACGGAGGATGTGGTTACCATTGAAGTTCACCAGAATGATCCTTGCAATTAGGACTGTCCCAACAGACAAGCAGAATGGATATTTACTGGGATTCCAAAGATTATAGTGTAAATGGTGGCTGATTCTGCTGCTAACATTGTGGGTGGCTACAGAGAACTGAAATAGTGAGAGAATGCTGCACTTAGAGATTATCCCTCCCTGAACTTCTCTACATCAAAATTACAACTCCCTTGGTTTTAGCTATATTCAACACTGAAGGCGATACACTTCGAACTTATACGGTTAAGATTCTTGCTGCTGCATTTTGAACAAGCTGCAGCTGATCTATAACTTTTTCAGGCAGTCCTGAAAAGAGTGCCTCACATGAGTCTAATCGGCTAAAACCAATTTTTTCTGCATCTTGAGAAATCAAAGTCTTGCAATGTTCCTTATATGTGTAACGCGCTGTAAGGTTTCACTACTAATGTAATGAACTCTCTATCGCAGCAATGTCTGGGTTATGACGAGAGATAAAGGGGGTTTGGAATGTGTGCCATCCAATGATAGGCATGTTGTTCTTTCTTGTGGGTCTGAGAGCAGGGATTTCTTTTGTCGGCAAGAGATGAAGAGAGAAGACGCGAATGGAAATAGTTGATAGACCAACGGATGGAGTGGACTCTTAAGTGAGGGTCTGCTGGTCAGCGATGCTTGGAGGAGGTCTTCGATATGGAACAAACGGACGAATCCGTGAGCTCCAACATGCACATTAGAATTGTCTCATTCGGACTTCTGGTAGCGCTCATGGAGTGAAGTCGCGTTCTTGACTCGCTCCATTACCTCTGAGTTTTTTTTCTTCTGATCAGCTATATTTTAAGTAACCATTAAGGCATTAACTTTTACAATACTTTGAATTAAATTGGGCTCTTCGATAACTGGATGCGTTTAAGATCTGCTATGTCTAAGAATGGGAAAAACGGGAAGGATGGCAAACCTCCGGTTAAACCGAAAGGTACCGATTTCCCTCCGACTGAACCACCGGTGACTTTGAAAGCTATATCGGAGTTAATTCAAAGGGAAATTTCAACCTCTGTTACGGAGCTGATTCGTGCGGAAATTTCAATTCAGTTCCAGAAAATTGCCGATTCAATCGATAAGATACAAACATCTATTACGGAACATCAGTCGGCTATATCTGATCTTCAAAAATCCACACAACAAAGTGAGCTTAAGATGGGGAAAATCGAAGAAACAATTAATGTAATGAAGAAGAAACTTGATTTTCCGACCTTTAAAAACTCTGACTTAGAATCTAGAATGCGACGGCAGAATCTACGAATGATCGGGGTGCGTGAAGCTGTTGAATCTGATAACCCTATGAAGTATTTTTCTCAACTCTTAAAAGATGCATTTCCTACTGTATTTCCTGACCAACCACCGTTATTGGATCGTGTTCACAGAGTTCCATCATACTCGCCTAGGTCAGATAGACCTCGACATGTTATTTTACGGTTTCATTACTTTCAAGACAAGGAGAAACTGTTTCGATTCGTTCGATCTAAGGGTTTCATTGATTTTCTGGATCTTAAATTCCGATTCGTGGAAGATTTCAGTAAACCAATCCGGGATCAACGGGTTCGTTACAGATCTGTGATGTCAGAACTCTACAAGATGGATTTAAGACCAGCGCTGCTTTACCCTGCACGTCTAAGGATTCGTACGTTGGATGGAGCCCTCCGTTTTTTTGACTCTCCATCGGATGCCCAGAGTTATTTGGATCAATTTTCATCATCAACATCTTAATTGTAATTTTTTAACTATCTCCGTTGATCGGAGGCTGTGAATTTGTCGGTCTTAATTTTTTTTTTGCCTTATATGGGCAGAAAAGTTTATTTTTGATTACTTCATATGGTTGCTAAACTTTCTTTTTAACTGCGTCATTTCTTTCTTTTTCCCAGGGGATTCTGGGTGGTTACTTCCTTATTGTCATTTTACGTATTTCCTTTGTGGCCTTAAATTTTGTAGTTTTTTTAAAATCTATTTTGTTTTGTAGGTTTTTATAACTAGTTTATGTTAATAATCTTATTTCTTTTTTGTTGTTCTGTTTATTCATGGGTCTGGGGTTTATTGCGGTTTTTTTTTCATATATTTTCTGGCTTTTATTCTGTTATGTGTTTATTTTAATTGAGTTATCTTTTTTTATTCTTTCACTGTTTTATAATCAGCTGATCTTTTTTATATTTACACTTTTTTTTAGGGAGCGTATACCGGAAGTCCTGGGGGTAGTTTTAGTGCTCGCTTCTTTCGGGCTGGTCTGCGTTAGACTTAGCTTTCGGGACATGGGGTGGGGGGTGGTGGGAGGGGCTTCACTTTTTAGTTTCTTTCTTCTTGGGCTATATACATTATTGAAGTATGGGTTGCGTTCTTCTTCCCGGTATCTCTTGTATGTTCTGTTCCCTCTCCGGGTTCGTGGGTCGAGCCTATCGTCAATCCTCCTTGTTGTGGGTTGACTTTAGGGTTTATGGAGTCTATTATTAATTTTGTCTCCTGGAATACTAATGGTCTTAATCATCCTATTAAAAGGAAAAAAGTTTTTAAAGTGTTCCGGAGACTTAAAGCACAAATTTTATTTTTACAAGAGACCCATGTGCGGAGGGGGGGACAGACTACGTTTTTTTAAATTCTGGAAGGAACAACAGTTTCATTCGAACTCCAATGCTAAGATTTGAGGCGTCTCTATTTTTATAGACTCCTCAGTTACTTTTATACAACATGATATTATTTCTGATCCGAATGGTAGATTTTTATTGGTTAGTGGTTTACTATTTAATAAAAAAGTAGCTTTGGTTAATGTTTATGCTCCTAATATGGATTGTCCGGAATTTTATAAATCATTATTTAATCAGTTTCCGAACTTGAATGAGTTTTCATTGATCTGGGGCGGAGATCTTAATACCTGTTTGTCTCCAGCTTTGGACCGTTCGGCTCCTTTACGGACCTTACCTAATAAATCTGCAACTTTGATTAATTCATTTCTTTCTGATTCTGGGTTGACGGACATTTGGCGCTTTTTGCATCCTCAGGAAAAAGATTTTTCTTTTTTTTCCACATGTTCATCATTCCTATTCAAGAATTGATTATTTCTTTATTGATTCTCGTCTTATTCCCTCAGTGATTAAATGTGATTATGATTCTATAACCATTTCGGATCATGCTCCACTTAAGCTTTCTATTAAAATTCTGGCCAATATACAAAATAATAGACAATGGCGTTTTAATTCGCTGTTGCTTCAGGACTCGGACTTTGTTAACTTTATGAATGAACAGATTGATCTTTTTTTTACAATTAACCATACAGAGGATATTTCTGTTAACACTCTTTGGGATACTTTTAAAGCTTATATTCGTGGTCAGATTATCTCGTATTCTGCTGCTTTGAGGAAGAAGCAGAAGCAGGAGGAGTTGGTAATTGTGGACAAGATTAAGGAAATATGTTATAGCTCTTTCTGAGGAGTTATATAAACAAAGAACTGAACTTCAAATGGAACACAGTTTATTACTCTCGTCCTCGATTGTAAACCAATTAAAGAAAACAAGAAGTGAATTTTATGTACACAGTGACAAAATTGGTAAACTGTTGGCTAATCAATTGAAGTCTAATTATGCTAAATCTCAAATTAATCAGATTTATAACCAAAATGATCAACTAATATTTGATCATGTGGGGATCAATCAAACCTTCTGTGATTTTTACTCTTCCTTATATCAATCAGAGTCTCCTCGAGATTCTAAATATATGAATGATTTTTTAGATAATTTAGACTTCCCTGAGATTTCACAGGATATGGCTTCTATGTTAGATACTCCTATTACCATGGATGAGATTAAGAATGTTATTTTCTCTATGAATTTGGGGAAAGCTCCTGGCCCTGATGGGTTTACCGTAGAATTTTATAAATGTTTTGCTCCTTCATTAATCCCTTGGCTCTGTAGGGTTTTTGAGGCTTCATCGAAACTTGGTAAACTTCCTGAATCTTTTAATAGAGTGTCAATCTCTTTAATATTAAAGAAGGATAAAGATCCTGCTCAATGTGCATCTTATAGACCAATATCTTTATTAAATGTTGATTCTAAAGTTTTTTCTAAGTTATTAGCAAATAGATTAGAAAAAGTACTTCCCTCTATTATTTCGGAAGACCAAGCGGGTTTTATTAAAGGTCATTACTCTTTTTATAATATTCGTACACTGTTAAATATCGTTTATACTCCCTCACAAAATGTTCCTGAGTGTGTTATCTCTTTAGATGCCGAGAAAGCTTTTGATAGAGTAGCCTTATTTATTTAAGGTGCTTGAAAGGTTTAATTTCAGTTTGAAATTTATGTCCTGGATTAAACTCTTATATTATTCTCCTGTGGCCTCGGTCCGTACTAACTCTTTAAGTTCACCTTTTTTCCCTCTTTTTCGAGGTACTCGACAAGGCTGTCCTCTTAGTCCCTTATTATTTGATATTGCATTAGAACCTCTTGCAATTGCCATTCGAGAATCTCCAAATATTACTGGGATAACTTGGGGCTTAAAGTCCCATAAATTATCACTCTATGCTGATGATTTACTTTTATATATTTCTAATCCTCAAAAATCCATCCCAGCTGTTTTAGAGTTATTAACACAATTTGGTCTTTTTTCAGGTTATAAATTAAATCTTAGTAAGAGTGAACTCTTTCCGATTAATAAACAACTTCCCTTATATTATAAATTTCCATTTAAATTAATAATTGTTTTTCATATCTTGGGATTAAAATTACTTGTAAATACAAAGATTTATTTAAGACTAACTTTTTACCATTAATAGACCATATTACTCAACTTTCATCTAAATGGCTTCCTTTATATTTAACTTTGATTGGTCGTATTAACGCAGTTAAGATGTTTTTTTGGCCAAAATTTTTATATATATTTCAGGCGTTACCAATCTTTGTTCCAAAATCTTTTTTTGACAAAGTTGACTCTAAAATTTCTTCATTTATTTGGCAGAACAAAAACCCGAGACTGGGTAAAATACATTTACAGAAAGCTAAGGGAGATGGAGGCTTAGCATTACCTAACTTTAGATTTTATTATTGGGCAATTAATATTCGACATATGAAATTCTGGTTACTGGACCAGGATATACTATCCATTCCTAAATGGGTAGTATTGGAATTACAATCTGTTCAGGGTTTTACACTTGGCTCCATTTTAGGTTCCTCTCTTCCTTTTGATCGGAAATGCCTTAAACAGGTGTCTAACCCGATAGTTAAATATACCTTGCGTATTTGGTTTCAATTCAGAAAATTTTTTGATCTTAATCAATTTGGGTTAGCGATTCCTATTTTAGGTAACATATTTTTTCCTCCCTCTTTTACGGATCGTGCTTTTCAAATTTGGAAGACTAAGGGTATTTCACGGTTTTTGGATTTATTTTTAGATGGTTCCCTTATGTCTTTTGAACAATTATCTAATAAATATAACTTATCAAGAATACATTTTTTTAGATATTTACAAGTTAGAAATTTTCTAAGTACTATACTTTCTTCCTTTCCAATGCTCCCTCCTACATACATTTTAGATACTATAATCAACCTTAATCCATGTCAGAAAGGTGCATCGGCTATGATTTATAATATTATTATGAAACTTAGGAAAGCTCCATTTGATAAGATTAGGGTAGATTGGGAACAGGAATTGGGGTTTACCATTTCTGTGGATGACTGGGGGCAGATTTTACAATTAGTCAATACTTCCTCTATCTGTGCTAAACATTCCCTAATTCAATTTAAAGTTGTTCATAGAGCACATATGTCCAAAGATAAGTTAGCGCGCTTTTATTCTCATATTAATCCTTTTTGTGATAGATGTCCGGGGCAGATAGCCTCTTTAACTCATATGTTTTGGTCTTGCCCTACTTTGGAAACTTTTTGGAGAGACATTTTTAATATTATCTCCAAGGTATTGAATATAGATATCTCTCCTCACCTTATTACTGCTATCTTTGGACTACCTAAAATTTCCAGTAATCTCTCCCCTTCAGCCCATAGAATGATTGCATTTCTTACTTTAATGGCGAAAAGATGTATCTTACAACATTGGAAAGAGCTTAATGCTCCAACTACCTTTTTTTGGTTTTCTCAGACAATATTATGCTTGAACTTGGAGAAAATTAGAAGCAATCTTTATGACTCCTCTTTTAAATTTGAACAGACTTGGAGATCTTTTATTCAATATTTTCATTTAATGTAATATATACCCTTCTTGTTTTTTTCACTGTTTTTAATGGAGGTCGGGATTGAGGACGTGATTTTAAGTTTAACTCTGTTTGGTTTCAAGTTAGCCCATTGCTTTGCGTTGCTTTTAGTTAGTTGCACGGTGGGTTTTTTTTGGGTTTTTTTTTTCTTTTTCTCTTTTGATATATATATAAAATTAGTATACTATTATGTTACCTTGGTATATTATGTTTAAATTACATTGTAGTATTTTTTTTGTATTAATATCTTCTGTAATTTTATTATATTCTAACAATGTATTAGTGTCTATATGGCTTACCTTTTTGTATACTTACTTAATAAAAAGATTTAAAAAGAATTGTCTCATTAAAATGGGCCCTTTTTCTTTTCGTTACTAACCCATAGTCAGATTGAGATTGATAAAGGTCAATTGTTTAATTGCATATTTTTTTTAATTAAATGCAATCGCGAACAATAGCCAGATCAGAAATGCTGATCAAGTCAACTAGTTCCCAGAGAACTCTGATAGGCCAATCAGATGGTTCACTACTGCTCAGCACAAAAATGGTGTACTGTCTTGATATTTTGCGGTTCGTATTTATAACCAGACAATACATTACGCAGCATTCACACAAAAGAGATTCCTCAGTTTGGCTGGGTCAGAGGCTGTCTTACGCTAGACAAACATGCTGGCTGAACCCCAGGGTTACAATTGTGGGGGTATCGTTCCAGGATTGATTCCGTTGGATGCTGTGTGATTGCCCTGAGCATTGAACCAGTGGGTTGCGTGTTTAAGTCTGTGCTGGTATGGATGCTGCCGGGGTTCAGCGGTGATGTTCCGATAACTAATTCGTGCGTGTTGAGCAGGGCGGATATTCGTACCCTGGATGAATTGTTAATTCGATTTCTGAGTACTGTTAAAGCTGTTGGCAAAGTTGCAGTTGTTGCGCAGAGAGTTGATAAAATGGTGGGCTCAGATCTTGTTTTAGTTCAGACGAGCACTGACGTAACGGCGATGGTACTGCCCGTTTCTATCGGTGCCCCAGATGAGGGGGGCCATGGACTGTCCATACTGTCAGGAGGATGAGAAGGTAGCAGAGCAGGCCGAGTCACAAGTCAAGCTTCCTGTAGCTGGGGGCACAGACTTGACTATCGTTTCTGAGGAGTGAGGGGAAGGAGTGGTTTGATTTGTAATGTCTAATTAGTCCCCATTCCCCAGTGAAGAGTGAGAATTCTGAGCTGGTATCCGCCCTTACCTCTCTGGCGAATAAATGGAAAAATGCCCAGATTCAAAGTCCCTGCTATGGTAGGCTCCATCTATTCTCTATAATAACGCCCACCCCTAAAGAGGACGGGGGGTATGAGACTTGGGTGGAGCAGACCTCTTAGTTGTTAGATGAGTGGCATGGCATGAGTGACAGAGATTGGTTGAGAGTTTGAGTGGGTGGGCCACTGACTTGGTGAGAGCTGTGCAAACACACCAACCTTTAGCTAACATTGCCAATTATCTGGGCACATTGGAGAGCGCCTTTGGTACAACAAGGAGCTCACGGCGGAGTTTCAGAACATGTGTCAGGAGAAGGGGGAGAAGAAGCTTTCTGCTTACACTTTTCAGCTGGAGAGGCAGCTGAATTGCTTGCGGCGCAGAGGGGCCATTCAGGCGACTGAGACGGATCCGTTAAGAATGGACCAGATAGTCAAGTGCGCCCAGTCCCAGGACCTGATTGCTTGGGGTCTCCGACAATCTCTTTTATCGAGCTGATCAGAGTTGAAATGGCAGTGGTGGATAAGCCGAGTGATTACCCCTGTGGAGCCAAGTTTGATGTGAGGACGGACATAAATCCCTTAACTTAAATCCTGACCTCGGCGAAACTGAATGCCATAGACCATCGGTGGTTGTCTGCCTAAGATTTCAGCCTGAGGTACGAGCCGGGAAGCAGGAACATTGATGCGGACGCTTTGTCCCGACGGGTACATGAAGGACTGGACAGAGACAAGGAGTGGGAGAGCATTCCTGCCCTGGGGATGCAGGCCATGTGTCAGTTTGCCATCACCGTGAAGGCAGAGGGAAAGGAGGGGCAGGATCGAGCAGTGGATCAATTGGGGGCTTCTGATGACGCCATTCCCCAAGTTTACTGTAACCTGACTGCTCTGAAGACAATTCAGCTGCCAGAATTGAGTTCTAAGGGAAGTGGCAGCTGCTCAGCGAGATGACCCGGGCATTGGTACCATCTGGTCAGTGGTCAAAAAGGGAGACATGGCTCAGGAAGAGAAGGTGCAACACGAGGCGGTGCCACCATTACTGAGAGAATGGCCTCGGTTGGAGTTGCGGAACCAGATCCTATACCGGGTCACGTCATCCCTAGAACCAACCTCGGCACTGCCAGCTAGTTCCGCCGGAGAAGTATCGGAGGATTGCGTTGAAGTCACTTCATGATGATTCTGTACATTTGGGGTTTGAGAAGATCTATGGATTGCTCAGAGACTGGTTTTAATGGTCCCGAATGAAATTGGAGGTCGAAGGATACTGCAAGTCATGCATTCGATGCATACGGCGGAAGACACTGCCTACGCGGGCAGCTGCCTTGTCCCACTTGCAGAGTGCAGGGCCCCTGGACCTGGTGCGTATGGATTTCCTGTCAATAGAACCTGATGCCAGCAACACGGCGAATGTCTTAGTCATCACGGACCACTACACCAGATATGCGCAGGCTTTTCCTACCAAGGACCAGAGAGTGTCCACGGCGGCCAAAGTGTTATGAGAGAAGTATTTCATTTACTATGAGCTCCCCAGGTAGATACAAAGGGATCAGGGATGGGATTCAGAGCAAACTTGTCCATGAGTTACTGGGTATGCTTGGAGTCAAGAACCACGCCCTATCATCCGCAGGGTGATCCCCAGCCCGAGAGGTTTAATTGGACCTTGCTAGACACGCTCGGGACCTTGGAGATCAGCAAGAAGAGCAGGTGGAGTCAACATATTGGACATCTGGTCCACAGTTACAACTGTACCCAAAATGAAGCTACCAGGTACTCGCCATACTATCTGATGTCTGGGCGCCAGCTGAGGTTGCCCATTGACCTTTGTTTTACAACTGACATGGGCGACTTACCACTGAAGACTTATCTGAAGTATGTGTCTGACCTGAGAAGAGAGCTAAAAAGGACTTGTGAATTAGCTGGGGTCGCGGCTGCCAAGCAGAATCAAGGAAATAAGAGGAGGTATGATCAAAAGGTGAGGTTCTCCCAACTCCTGCCGGGAAACCGAGTCTTCATAAGGAATCTGGGGCTACCTGGGAAGCATAAGTTGGCAGACCACTGGGCAGCTATGCTCTATGTAGTGAAGAGTCAGATGCCAAACTGACCAATTTTCCGGGTGAAACCAGAGGATGGGAATGGGCCTGTTAAGATTCTCCATCGGAATCACCTGCCGCCCCTGGGACAAGAGGTGGAGGTCGAACCAAACCCGACTTGGAGTCTACACCTAGTAAGAGGACTCGGTGGAAACGTGGGGCGATTGCAGGGCCCACAGCAAGAGAGGTTCAGCTGGCGTCCATCCCCAAGAGGGATACTGATTCAGAGGATAAGGACCTGAATGCGTGGTATATGCTGCCTTTTGCTAATTCCCCATTGGCTGAGGGAGAGACTCCCAGCCGTTCTCCCGCTGAGTCAGGTGAAATTGTGGGGGGGGGGGGGGGGCTATCTGTGGACAGCCTGGGTTGCAGCAGGACCCTGCAAGGGATGAAGTAGGGGTTGGCCATGGGACAGAGGGATCCAAGTTGCTGGTGAGCATGAGTAAGAGGCCGGGGGAGGCCTCGCCAGGTAGACCAGGAGTATCCCCAGAAGTGTTGGAACCTGAAGAGTTAGGTGAGAGGGAACAGAAGTCTCAGAGAATTAGGAGTCCACTGGATAGGCTGGCCTATGTAGTATCGGGGGAACAGAGTGTGACCCCTACAGTTTTGGGGAGTTATGTCACTGCCTTTTACACCTGGGTTGGACTTTGTGTTCTGCAGGAAGGGTTGGTGAATTATCTCAACGTCATGAGGGCATGACTAAATTTGGTGGGGGGGGGGGAGAGAGTGTAACGCACTGTAAGGTTTCACTGCTAATGTAATGGTTTCTCTGTAGCAGCAATGTTTGGGTTAGAGATAACGGGAGGTTTGGAATGTGTACCATCCAATGAGAGGCATGCTCTTTCTTGTGGGTCTGAGAGCAGGGATTTCACTATGTTTCGTCAGTGAGAGATGAAGAGAGAAGACGCAGATGGAAAGAGTTTGTAGACCAGCGGACAGAGTGGACTCGGAGCGACAGTCGAATAGTCAGCGACGCTTGCAGGAGGTTGATGGGGAACGAATGGACGGAACCTTGAGCTCCAACAAGAGCATTAGACTTGTTTCATTAAAATGGGCTCTTTCTTTTTATTTTCGTTACGAACCCTATAATCAGATTAAGATTGACAAAGTTTAATCTTTACTTGCACATGGTGTACTGTCTGATATTTTGCGGTTCAGATTTGTAACCAGGCAACACATCATGCAGCATCCACACAAACGAGATTTCTCAGTTTGGCTGGGCCAGAGGCTGTCTTCCCCTAGACAAATGCATGTGGCCGAACCTGAGGGTTACATATGAAAGACCTTTAATGATTCCCTGCTCCTTGTAGGGCATCCCTCAGACTGTTATCCAAGTAGGTCAAGGACAATGTTAGATTGAAAAGTAGTAAGTGGGAAAGGGCTGATGACACACCAGATAATCTTAAATAAACACAGAACAGCTCATTAGAAGACAGAAAGCTGATTTTGAGAGGAAGTGCAATAACATCGAAACAAACTGTTAAAGTTTATCTAGAGAGGTAGAAAGGAAAAGAGGATAAGGTACGTATGAGACTTCTAGCAAACCAAGCTGATGAATGAATAGAGACTTAAATAGACTACAGATGCTGGAATTTGGAGCAGGGTTTCGATCTGAAACATCAACTCCTTCCCCCCTTCACAGATGCTGTTCGAGCCACTGAGTTTCTCCAGCACATTGTTTGCTGATGATGAATTCATAAGAGAAAAGTAAGAAATTTGTATTCGTTTTCAGTAACACTAGGAAGTCAAAGATGCTTGAAATCCAAAGCAACACAAACACAATGCTAGAGGAACTTAGCAAGCCAGGCAACATCTATGGAAAAGTGTAAGCAGTCCATGTTTCAAATGAGACCTCTCCTCAGATGTGAGAAGGAAGGGGAGAAGGTGCCAGAATAAAAGTGTGTGTGTGTGTGTGTGTGGTGGTGGGGGGGGGGGGGGGCCCAGAGATGGAAAGAGACTAGATGGAAGGCAATAGCTGAAGCCAGATGGTTGGCAAAGGTCGATTGCTGGAGAAGAAAGAACCTGATAGTAGAGTGGACAAAAGGAGAAAGGGAAGGAACTGGGTCACAAGGGGGAAGTGACAGGCAGGTAAGAAGAAGTGAAAGGTCAGAGTGGAGTATTGGTCTTCAATGTGGTTACACTGCAAAAATCCCTAAGATACAGTCAAACTAATTTAACAACATGTAAGCACTCATAAAGATCCTGAGCATAAAGGATAAATATTTGAGGAACTCATGGTGCGAAAAGGCAGAGAAATTGCTGGGACTCAAAGGTTTTACAGGAAATAGTGGACGCCCCCGTTGAAATTTTACCAAACTTACTAAGTTCTGAAGAGGTAGCAGAAGATTACAAAACGTGATTGATTGTTCTAAAATGAAGGATGTTAAAAGGTGGTGAATTAGTCAAGACAAAAGAAAAAATAACTAATTATTTAGGAATATAATCAAATCTAATAAACATGGTTTGATGAAATGAAAACCATTTTTGATAAAATTGCTCAGATTCTTTAAAGCTATGATGGGGAGACTTTACAGAGGGGAACTGTTAGATTTAGTTGCATCCACACAAAATGCTGGAGGAACTCAGCAGGCCAGGCAGCACTAACGGAAAAAAGTACAGTCGACATTTCGGTCCAAGACCCTTTGGCAGGACTACAGAAAAAAAAACTGAGGAGTAGATATAAAAGGTGGTGGTGGGGGGGTGGGGGATGAGAGAAAGACAAGGTGTTGCTTGGATTTCCAGCATCTGCAGGCTCTCTGTTATGTTTCAAGTTCCTAAGGACACACAAGTTAAGTTAGAATGGATTGAAAACTAGCTGTCACACAGAAAGTCGAGTTGAAATAAGTGGGTTCTTTTCATGTTGGGGGATGCAGCTAGGCATCATTTTTTGCCCTTTCACTCTGTTTCTATTAATGATCTGGAAGAGGGTTTTTAATGCACGCAATGAATGTAATATAATTTTTTAAAAAGGTGATAAGCCAGGTTGTAATGCAGACATTGTAATTCTATAACAGGATAGAAACAGTTCAGGCGAAAGCCTGGCAAATGGAATTTAGTGTGGGGAAGTGCAAGGCACTGTGCTTGGATAAGAGGATCAAATGACAGATCACCAAAATCAAGCAAGATTGCAAATGATGGATGAAATTTAAAAGTAAAGAGAGGAAACTGCAGATGCAGGAATCTGGAACACGAAACAAACTGCTGGAGGAACTCAGGAGGTCAGACAGCACCTAAGGAGGCAAACCAGACAGCTGACGTTTTGGCTTTAGACTCTGTAACAGGACAGATTCACCAGGCTAATTCCTGGAATGTGGGTTGCCCTATCAAGAGAGGTTAGATAATTTGGATCTGTCCTCCTTGGGATTTAGAAAAATAAGGGGGACCTTATTCAAATATTCCCCAAGAGAACCACAACCTTGTCATGATTTGGAGGTTTGTGTGCCTCAATGATCCAGAGAGCTTTGCTGGCTGGAGACAGGGCCTGTGATTTGGTTCTTGGTAGGATCACCCATGCCAAACAGGTCAAAGGGTAGAGGCCATTCTGAGTGGTCCACCATTCCTCCAGGTTTGGGGGGAGGGGGGGGTGTGGTTCAGCTCAGAACTAACAACCCTGACTGGCAAAGTAAAAACTGTTACAGAAATAGCAGTGAAGAATCCTTCTACATCAGAGTATGTCGGTAATCCTGAGTTTCCACCTACAGTTTGCATGACGGACAGTAGTGAAAATAGAGAGGAAGCTATTGACACGATAAAGGAAGCTCTGAACACCACCAGAGATTAAAGGACCTACACTGTTGCCCTAAACACCAGCGACATAACAGGCAATTAATAATATTCAAATATACACAATTCTAAAGGTGCTTGACAGGAAAGACGTTGAAAAGTTTTCATTATTGATGTCGAGCTACAAGAAAGAGGAGAGCACACTACTGAAGACCACATCCATCATTAAGGACCCTCACCATCTGGGCCATACCCTCTTGTTGATGCTGCCATCAGGTAGGAGGTACTGGACCCTGATAACCCACATCAAGGTTGAAGCAATAATAACTCAATTCAACAACAGTTTCTACCCTCCAGTCATCAGGTTCTTGCACTAAATCTGAAATCTCAATACTTTCATTCTTCTCCCTCTTATCTTGCACTCATGTGATGTTTATTTTCTTTTGCGAGTTATTTATAATTTATGCCATTTGACATTTTAGTTCTAATTCGCAATCTCACACCAATATGTCTATCCATTGTCTCCTTTACATGGTACATAGAGAGTATGTTGGGGGTATGGAGTCCCAGGTCAATTGGAATAGGCAGTTTAAATGGCATGGACTAGATGGGCCAAAGGGCCTGTTTCTGTGCTGTATTTCTTTATGACTCTACTGCAAAACTGAGGCTAGACACAGATTAAAGGAACAGCATCTCACATTCCACCTTGGTATTCTTCAACCTGACAGCATGAACACTATTTTCTCTAACTTCCAGTAATCCTTTTGTCTGCCCCCCTTTCCCCTTATCCCACCAGCCCCATCACTCCATCTTTTTCCACTATCCTAGTGCCTATCCATCATCCACACATTCCCACCTCTGCATCCTTCCCTTTATTTAAAGGTCACTGTCCGATCAGATTCTATCTTCTTCAGCCCGTTGTCACTTCAATCTATCATCTCCCAGCTTGCTTCTTACATCATTCCCCCTCTCCTCCTCTGTTGCTATCACCCCCTCATATCTGGCTCCTCAGCCCTTTCCCCCACTTTTCTATATTGGCTATCTCTCCTCTTTTTCCAGTCCTGATGAAGGATCCCAACCCAAAATGTCGACTGTCCATTTTCCTCCATTAATAAACTTATGCCAATCTTGATTTTATTGTTTGCAAAATCATGGTATTTACACCCTTGGTACGTATGCCTATGACCACCATCCTGAACTTGAAGATAAAGACTTCCTTTAAAACTGAGATATATACAAATTTCTCACATAGAACAAAGAAGAGTACCAGCACATGAACAGGCCCTTCAGCCCACTACATTCTGCCGGACCAGCTAAAAAAGTAAATTTTGTAAAAACCCGAAACTAATCCCTCCTACAGATACTTTATTGATCTCAAGTGAAATTAGTGTCACAGTAGCATTATAACTGTACAGATATAAATATTAGAAGAGAAGTAGAAAGAATAAAAAACAAGTTACCTCGAACAGTCTAACAAGAGGGAGGTTATCACTTCCCCAGCTGTAGGTTGACTCATTATCGAGCCCAATGGCCGAGGGTAAGAATGACCTCACATATCACTCTTTGCAGCAGCACAGTCTTAGTCCACTACTAAACGTACTCCTCTGTTCAGCCAAGGTGGCATATAGAGGATGAGAAATATTGTCCAGAATTGCCAGGATTTTCTGTAAGGTCCTTTGGTCTACCATAGCCTTGTCCAGTTTGACTCCTAAAACAGAGTTTATTGAGCCTGTTGGCATCACCGTGTTGATGCCATTACCCCAGCACACCACTGAAGATTGTACTGGCGACAACAGACTGGTAGAACATATGGAGAGGCCTGCGTACTCCAAAGGATCTCAGTCTCCTCAGGAAGTAGAAGTGAACTCTACCACCATACCAGGCAGTGCATCCACTACTTACTTACACTTCTTACTCCTCACATCCCCTTTGAATCTACATCACCCACCCACCCCCCATTTCATTGGGAAAACTACACACATTGAGATAGATCAACATCTAAAAAGTCGAGGAACTGAAAGGGGATCTGGCACAAAACAGGTTTTGAGACTGACATACATCAGCCTGATCATATTGAATAGCGGGACAGCTTGTGGTGCCTGGTGGCTCTTGTCTGATCTTGCATTCTCATATTCTTGCCCACTCTCACTTCATTCCTTTAATTCTCAAGAAGGGGTGTATGGGGCATCCAGAGAGGGGAAGCATCCCTGGTGCAGGGGCATGACCATGACCAGGCAGCTCTCACCTGTGGCTCCAAGTAGCTGACTGCATGCGACAGCAGTCATACCCTGGTACACAGCTTTGACAGATGGGCTAAACCAGGTGAGGGTAGCTTGTGGCCCCATATCCCAATGAGATAGAGATCCATTGACCACAAAGGTGGTTCGGCAATGCTTCATGCAGAGTGAAGGGCATGATAAGACAGAGAAGTAGTCACTGTCATCTACTGCAACCATGGAGGACCCCAGTTCCGGACATCCAAGGTCAAGAGAGTGTTACTGCCCCAATTTAAGAACTCCCCCGCACAGGTTTCTTGGCATTGTTGGATACGACAAACAACCAACTATCCTCAAGCAACTCAAATGTGGAATCATTGAGTACTGGCAGGGCAGGAAGTGCCTAAAGGTATGGAAGGATTAGTGATGGTGAAGTCCTTCTGCCAGACTTCTGCTGGCTCCTGATGTTTGCATTTGGGATTTCCAATGCTCTTTCAGAAGTTTGAGTGGCCCTCCCGCTGCGTCAAATTGTTAACATCTTTCTGTGACAGAGTTTGAAATAGCATTTCAGGGCTCTGGTGCTGAGCATCTGAATATTATCACATTTATTTTTGATAATTCCTCACAACACAGGAGTGCTTTTGGCCCATCAAGTAACTGATTGCTCTCAGAACAAAACCATTCTCCCACTGAAATTGCGGGGGCCCTGGCAGAAATATTTAAAATGTCGCTGTCTACGGGTGAAGTGCCGGAGGATTGGAGAGTGGCTCATGTTGTTCCGTTCTTTAAAAAAGGATCAAAAAGTAATCCGGGAAATTATAGGCCGGTGAGTTTAACGTCAGTAGTAGTTAAGTTATTGGAGGGAGTACTAAGAGACAGAATCTACAAGCATTTGGATAGACAGGGGCTTATTAGGGAGAGTCAACATGGCTTTGTGCGTGGTAGGTCATGTTTGACCAATCTGTTGGAGTTTTTCGAGGGGGTTACCAGGAAAGTGGATGAAGGGAAGGCAGTGAATATTGTCTACATGGACTTCAGTAAGGCCTTTGACAAGGTCCCGCATGGGAGGTTAGTTAGGAAGATTCAGTCGCTAGGTATACATGGAGAGGTGGTAAACTGGATTAGACATTGGCTCGAAGGAAGAAGCCAGAAAGTGGCGGTAGAGAATTGCTTCTCTGAGTGGAGGCCTGTGACTAGTGGTGTGCCACAGGGATCAGTGCTGGGTCCATTGTTATTTGTCATCTATATCAATGATCTGGATGATAATGTGGTAAATTGGATCAGCAAATTTGCTGATGATACAAAGATTGGAGGTGTAGTAGACAGTGAGGAAGGTTTTCAGAGCCTGCAGAGGGACTTGGACCAGCTGGAAAAATGGGCTGAAAAATGGCAGATGGAGTTTAATACTGACAAGTGTGAGGTATTGCACGTTGGAAGGACAAACCAACGTAGAACATACAGGGTTAATGATAAGGCACTGAGGAATGCAGTGGAACAGAGGGATCTGGGAATACAGATAAAAAATTACCTATAAGTGTCGTCACAGGTAGATAGGGTCGTAAAGAGAGCTTTTGGTACATTGGCCTTTATTAATCAAAGTATTGAGTATAAGAGCTGGAATGTTATGATGAGGTTGTATAAGGCATTGGTGAGGCCGAATCTGGAGTATTGTGTTCAGTTTTGGTCACCAAATTACAGGAAGGATATAAATAAGGTTGAAAGAGTGCAGAGAAGGTTTACAAGGATGTTGCCGGGACTTGAGAAACTCAGTTACAGAGAAAGGTTGAATAGGTTGGGATTTTATTCCCTGGAGCGTAGAAGAATGAGGGGAGATTTGATAGAGGTATATAAAATTATGATGGGTATATATAGAGTGAATGCAAGCAGGCTTTTTCCACTGAGGCAAGGGGAGAAAAAAACCAGAGGACATGGGTTAAGGGTGAGGGGGGAAAAGTTTAAAGGGAACATTGGGGGGGGGCTTCTTCACACAGAGTGTGGTGGGAGTATGGAATGAGCTGCCAGACGAGGTGGTAAATGCGGGTTCTTTTTTAACATTTAAGAATAAATTGGAGAGATACATGGATGGGAGGTGTATGGAGGGATACGGTCCATGTGCAGGTCAGTGGGACGAGGCAGAAAATGGTTCGGCACAGCCAAGAAGGGCCAAAGGGCCTGTTTCTGTGCTGTAGTTTCTATGGTTCTATGGTTCCTTTCCTACAATCCACTCTGTCTCACATGCTCAGTGACTCCATAATGATTCTTACCAGCCATCCTCACTGAAGCAATTTACAGGGACTGCAGTTAACCTACATATCAGCAACCCTCTGGGATATAGGATGAAACCGGAGCAGAGGGGGAAACCCATGAGGTTAGAATCATCCTCCAGACAGTTCACAAAACTACTTCTTCCACGTCTTCTTTCAAATGTGGCTCTGTTACTGTTGGAGCCTGTGATCTATATCTCGGTGGCGTGTTTTTTGGCCGATTGAGCGATCTGGCACTCTGCTGTCTCCACGGGGGTTCGATAAGGTTTCAAGTGAAGTTTGCAGCCTCAAGGACAAGAAGTCTATAGTCCATGATCATTTCTTGCAATCTAAGGAAAGAGGAAAACTGAAATCATGAAGAATGAGAGCAGGTGGTGAGTGGCTCTTTAGCGCAGCGGTCTCCAACCACCGGGCTGCAAAGCATGATGCTACCGGGCCGCGAGGAAATGATATGAGTCAGCTTCACCTTTCCTCACTCCCTGTCACGGCCACTGTTGAGCTTGATCGCACACGAGGTCATTACACACGCGTCATCCATGTCAGCGTGGGAAGAAGATCAACAGATCAACTCCTTGAGCTTGCAAATGACAGCGGGCTGAAAAGTATGTTTGACATAACATCTCTGCCGGCATTCTGGATCAAAGTCAAGGCTAAATATCCTGAGATAGCCACGAAAGCACTGAAAAAGTTGCTTCCATTTCCAACATATCTCTGCAATGAACGCAACGAAAACTAAACTGCGGAATAGACTGGACATAAAGAACCCCCTTCGAGTATCGCCGTCTCCCATCACCCTTCGATGGCACCGTCTTGTTCCAAGGAAACAAGCCCAGGGCTCCCACTGATTCAGCGATATTGGTGTGTTGCAATGATTTTATGTGGCCATATGGGGAAAATATGTGCTGTGTGTTTAATATCCAAATGTTACTTAAAATGTTATGATGCCATTGACTTATAAAACCATATAACAATTACAGCAGGGAAACAGGCCATCTCTGCCCTTCTAGTCCGTGCCGAACGCTACTCTCACCTAGTCCCACCGACCTGCACTCAGCCCATAACCCTCCATTCCTTTCCTGTCCATATACCTACCCAATTTTTCTTTAAATGATAATATTGAACCTGCCCCTACCACCTCTACTGGAAGTTTGTTCAACACTTACTTCAAGCTCCCCTGTCCTCCCCTGATAATTGACTTATCACTATATTCATGCGAGGAAAATATGCGGTGTGTGTTTAATATTAAATACATTAGATAAACCCTTTCAGAAATTAAATTGGGTGTATTAGCCATTTATCAACTATATTCCAGTCGTGATCAACACCCCCCCCCGAACAGAATTGCCAAAAGCGATTTGTAGAAAAAAAATCGGCATGTACACGCATGCACACTGGTGCCCGCGCAAGGCTTCACGGCCATTGTAGTCTTTCTCGGGGTAAACACAACGTACTTGACTGTTACTCTTGTCCGTTGGCAACCCTACCCCCCCCCCCCCCGCCACCCCGGTCGGCCAGTCCGCAAGAATATTGTCAATATTAAACCGGTCCGCTGTGCAAAAAAGGTTGGGGACCCTGCTTTAGCGCCATCAACCAGCCTTTCACTCACTGCTGTCGGAGGAAAATGTCAGTATGTGACAGTCTCTCTCTCTCTCCTTCGATGCTGTCGGAAGATGGTGCCAGAGTCCTCGGTTTTGGGCAAGTTTTAATCAACACAGTGCGTGGATTGGACTCTATAGTTCATGTTGTGAGGTGTTTCTGGTCACTCCGTTTTTGTCGGTGTTTTATATGATTTTAATCATGGCAGCCGGCAGAAAATGAATGACATGGCGCTAGATTGGGCTGAACTGCATATGCCTGGACTCTTTCAATGACTTTGTGGGTTGGTATTTTATATTCTGTGTTCCTTGCTCTCTTTCTTCTGCCATTTACTCGATGATTTTTTTGCATGTTGGGAGCTCTGAACGAGTTCCATAATGTTTTTTGTTCCACGCATTCTGTGTGAAGAGGAATCTCATAGTTTTTCATTGAATATGTACTTTGAATATAGGAAGAAATTCAAAGCTACAGACAAGACAATGCTGGCAGCTAGCTTGCTGGAAGTGAGACACACCAACAAATCCTATTGTGAATTACTCCCAGGGTCCACTGTTCCCTCGATCAGATTCCCTCTTCTGCAGCCCTTAACCTTTCCCAACTTCTCATACTCCTCCCCCTCACCTACCAGCTGGCACTTCTTCCCCTCCTTCCACACCTTCTTATTCTGGTTTCTTCCCCCTTCCTTTCCAGTCCTAATGAAGGGTTCCGGCCCACAGCTTCAACTCTTTATTCTGTGAGGGGGGGGGAGGGAAGAGGGAAGGGGGAAGAGGGAAGGGGGAAGAGGGAAGGGGGAAGGGGGAAGGGGGAGGGGGGAAGGGGAGGGGGGTAGGGGAGGGGGGAGGGGGAGGGGGAGAGGGAGAGAGAGAGAGGGAGAGAGAGAGAGAGAGAGAGAGAGAGAGAAGAAAGCAAGCACAGCAGAAAGTGAACGGCTGGTAGATGGTGCTGAACACTTGTCACCCTCTGCACTCACCTTGATGTTTTCAATCTTCCTCAACACTTTAATTGGCGAGAAATGGAGTATGTCCCCAGTGGTAATGTTTTTATGACTCTGGAAAGCGCTGGAAGCTTCTCGATATTACATTACATGAATAGAGGCTTTCTGATTAGCCGACTCTTGTTTGCAAATCTGAATAGAATCTTTCTTACCCATGTGTATAAAAAAGCTGACCACCAGGCAGCGCCAACTCCTTTCTTTTGCCTCTCCCTCCTTTCACTTACTAGACATCTAACACTGTCCATTTTCAACCTTCTTTGTTCAATGAACACTTAATAAAATGATCATAAAGCAACATGTTTTGTGCTTGTTCCCTGACTTCATGAATCTTGGACTAAAAACATCAGATCCAATATGGTCAATATAACACAATAAAATGATAAAAGGACGGGTTATACGTGAATCCGAGGGGGACCAATATCCTGGCAGGGAGATTAGCGGGGGCTACTGAGGTGACTTTAAACTAGAATGGTTGGGGGGTGGGAATCAAATTAAAGAGGCTAGGCGAGAGGAGGTTAGTTCACAACAGGGGGATGGGAACCAATGCAGAGAGACAGAGGGGTGTAAAGTGAGGGTAGAAGCAAAAAGTACTGAGGAGAAAAGTAAAAGTGGCAGGCCGACAAATCCAGGGCAAGCATCAAAAAGGGCCACTTTTCAACATAATTGTATAAGGGCTAAGAGAGTTGTAAAAGAGCACCTGAAGGCTTCGTGTGTCAATGCAAGCAGCATTTGTAACAAGGTGGATGAATTGAAAGTGCAGATTGTTATTAATGATTATGATATAGTTGGGATCACAGAGACATGGCTCCAGGGTGACCAAGGATAGAAGCTCAACGTTCAGGGATATTCAATATTCAGGAGGGATAGACATGAAAGAAAAGGAGGTGGGGTGGCGTTGCTGGTTAAAGATGAGATTAACGCAATAGAAAGGAAGGACATAAGCCGGGAAGATGTGGAATCGATATGGGTAGAGCTGCATAACACTAAGGGGCAGAAAACGCTGGTGGGAGTTGTGTACAGGCCACCTAACAGTAGTAGTGAGATCGGAGATGGTATTAAACAGGAAATTAGAAATGTGTGCAATAAAGGAACAGCAGTTATAATGGGTGACTTCAATCTACATGTAGATTGGGTGAACCAAATTGGTAAAGGTGCTGAGGAAGAGGATTTCTTCGAATGTATGCGGGATGGTTTTTGAACCAACATGTCGAGGAACCAACTAGAGAGCAGGCTATTCTAGACTGGGTTTTGAGCAACGAGGAAGGGTTCATTAGCAATCTTGTCGTGAGAGGCCCCTTGGGTAACAGCGACCATAATATGGTGGAATTCTTCATTAAGATGGAGAGTGACATAGTTAATTCAGAAACAAAGGTTCTGAACTTAAAGAGGGGTAACTTTGAAGGTATGAGACGTGAATTAGCTAAGATAGACTGGCAAATGACACTTAAAGGATTGACAGTGGATATGCAATGGCAAGCATTTAAGGATTACAGGGATGAACTACAACAATTGTTCATCCCAGTTTGGCAAAAGAATAAATCAAGGAAGGTAGTGCACCCGTGGCTGACAAGAGAAATTAGGGTTAGTATCAATTCCAAAGAAGCAGCATACAAATTAGCCAGACAAAGTGGCTCACCTGAGGACTGGGAGAAATTCAGAGTTCAGCAGAGGAGGACAAAGGGCTTAATTAGGAAGGGGAAAAAAGATTATGAGAGAAAACTGGCAGGGAACATAAAAACTGACTGTAAAAGCTTTTATAGATATGTAAAAAGGAAAAGACTGGTAAAGACAAATGTAGGTCCCCTACAGACAGAAACAGGTGAATTGATTATGCGGAGCAAGGACATGGCAGACCAACTGAATAATTACTTTGGTTCTGTCTTCACTAAGGAGGACATAAATAATCTTCCAGAAATAGTAGGGGACAGAGGGTCCAGTGAGATGGAGGAACTGAGCGAAATACATGTTAGTAGGGAAGTGGTGTTGGGTAAATTGAAGGGATTAAAGGCAGATAAATCCCCAGGGCCAGATGGTCTGCATCCCAGAGTGCTTAAGGAAGTAGCCCAAGAAATAGTGGATGCATTAGTGATAATTTTTCAAAACTCGTTAGATTCTGGACTAGTTCCTGAGGATTGGAGGGTGGCTAATGTAACCCCACTTTTTAAAAAAGGAGGGAGAGAGAAACCGGGGAATTATAGACCGGTTAGCCTAACGTCGGTGGTGGGGAAACTGCTGGAGTCAGTTATCAAAGATGTGATAACAGCACATTTGGAAAGCGGTGAAATCATCGGACAAAGTCAGCATGGATTTGTGAAAGGAAAATCATGTCTGACGAATCTCATAGAATTTTTTGAGGATGTAACTAGTAGAGTGGATAGGGGAGAACCAGTGGATGTGGTATATTTGGATTTTCAAAAGGCTTTTGACAAGGTCCCACACAGGAGATTAGTGTGCAAACTTAAAGCACACGGTATTGGGGGTAAGGTATTGATGTGGATAGAGAATTGGTTAGCAGACGGGAAGCAAAGAGTGGGAATAAACGGGACCTTTTCAGAATGGCAGGCAGTGACTAGTGGGGTACTGCAAGGCTCAGTGCTGGGACCCCAGTTGTTTACAATATATATTAATGACTTGGATGAGGGAATTAAATGCAGCATCTCCAAATGTGCCGATGACACGAAGCTGGGCGGCAGTGTTAGCTGCGAGGAGGATGCTAAGAGGATGCAGGGTGACTTGGATAGGTTGGGTGAGTGGGCAGATTCATGGCAGATGCAATTTAATGTGGATAAATGTGAAGTTATCCACTTTGGTGGCAAAAATAGGAAAACAGATTATTATCTGAATGGTGGCCGATTAGGAAAAGGGGAGGTGTAACGAGACCTGGGTGTCATTATACACCAGTCATTGAAAGTGGGCATGCAGGTACAGCAGGCGGTGAAAAAGGCGAATGGTATGCTGGCATTTATAGCGAGAGGATTCGAGTACAGGAGCAGGGAGGTACTACTGCAGTTGTACAAGGCCTTGGTGAGACCACACCTGGAGTATTGTGTGCAGTTTTGGTCTCCTAATCTGAGGAAAGACATCCTTGCCATAGAGGGAGTACAAAGAAGGTTCACCAGATTGATTCCTGGGATGGCAGGACTTTCATATCAAGAAAGAATGGATGAACTGGGGTTGTACTCGTTGGAATTTAGAAGATTGAGGGGGGATCCGATTGAAACGTATAAAATCCTAAAGGGATTGGACAGGCTAGATGCAGGAAGATTGTTCCCGATGTTGGGGAAGTCCAGAACGAGGGGTCACAGTTTGAGGATAAAGGGGAAACCTTTTAGGACCGAGATTAGGAAAAACTTCTTCACACAGAGAGTGGTGAATCTGTGGAATTCTCTGCCACAGGAAACAGTTGAGGCCAGTTCATTGGCTATATTTAAGAGGGAGTTAGATATGGCCCTTGTGGCTACGGGGATCAGGGGGTATGGAGGGAAGGGTGGTGCAGGGTTCTGAGTTGGATGATCAGCCATGATCATAATAAATGGCGGTGCAGGCTCGAAGGGCCGAATGGCCTACTCCTGCACCTATTTTCTATGTTTCTATGATCGTAAAGCAACACACAAATACGAGAAAGTCTGCAGATGCTGGAAATCCAGAGCAGCACACAAAATGCAAGAGGAACTTAGCAACTCAGGCAGGATCTAATGAGAGAAATCAACAGTCAACATTTCAGGCCGAGACACTTTTCAGGACAGGAAAGGAAGGGGGAAAACACCAGAATAAAAAGGAGGGAGGGGAAGGAGGACAGCTAGAAGGTGATAGGTGAAGCCAGGTGATTAGGAAAGGGCAGGAGCTAGAGAAGAAGGAATCTGCTAGGAGAGGAGAATGAACCATAGGAGAAAGGGGAAAGCGATAAGCGGGTGAAAACAAATAAAAGGACAAAGTGGGGAATAGAGGTGGGTGAGTGTGGTGGTGAGGGAGTGAGAATTTTTTTTTACTGGAAAAATCAATATTCAAAACCATCAGGTTGGAGGCTACCTAGATGGAATAGAAGGTTTTCCTCCTCCACCCTGAGGATGGCCACATCTTGGTACAACAGACCCATGGAACTGGAATCAGAATTAAAACGTTTGGCCACCATAAACCAACACGTTCAGTGCCTCTTTCCCAAATTCCGAAAGATCTTGGATTAAAAACATCAGAATCCAAAATGGTCAATAGTGAATTATACAGCAGGTGTAAAACAGAAAACAACTTGGCGACTTTCAACATCACATCACACAACTGAATAATTGACTAATAAGCAGTATTCGCACCCTGCAATAAACATTGCAGAGGTAATGCTGAAAAGCAATGGTAACAATGTACAACACAGTCTTGTCATTAAGTTCTAAAATGAGGAATATCCCTTCCAACTTCCAATTAAGAAGCATGGAAAAGGGTCCTTAAGTGTCAGAAGCAGCTTGTGCTAGGTTTCCCTGTTGTTATCTATTTCAGCAACAACTACAGCTTTTTGGCTACTGTTGGAGACAAAGACTTATCACAGCAGAGCAGTCGCCAGGTCGGTAGCCCTGTGACTCAGCAGAGAAGGATAGAATCAGACAACACAACAGTAATAGGAAACTCAATATTTAGGGGGCTGACAGGAGATTCTGTGGCTGTAAAAGAGATGTCAGCATGGTGTGTTGCCAGGGTCAAGGATGTCTCAGAGCAGCTGTAGAACATTCTCAAGAGGAAGGTGAGGAGCCAGAGGTCATGGTGCAAACAGGCACCATGAAATAGGAAGAAAAAGGAAAGAGGTCCTGCACAGTGAGTACAGGGAATCAGAATCAAGTGTAATATTACCAGCATATGTAGAGAAATTTGTTGTCCTTCTGGCAGCAGTACCACACAAAACATAATAATAGAAAAAAGGTGAATTAAAATATATACATATTAAATAGTTATAAATAGTACAAAAGTAAAAATTAAAAAAGTAGTCAGGTATGGTTCATGGGTTCAATGTTCATTCAGGAATCAGATGGCAGAGGGGAAGAAGTTGCTCCTGAAATGTTAAGTAAGTGTCTTTAGGTACCTCTTTCTTGATGGCAGCAATGAGAAGAAGGCATGTCCTACGTGATGAGGGTCCTTAATGATGGATGCCACCTTTTTGAGGCATCATTCCTTGAAGATGTCCTGGATACTACGGATGCCATGATGGAGTTGACTGAGTTTACAATAAGCTGCGATTCCGATCATGTGCAGTGACACCCCCCCCCATATCAAAGATAATTCAGCTGGTTAGAATGTTCTAAAACGGTACATCTGTGGAAATCTGCAAATGTCTTTGGTGACATATCAAATCTCCTCAAACTCCGAATAAAATATTGCCTCTTGGAGTTGAATTCGGGCAAAAGTAAAAAGCAGGACCTCAAAGATAGTAATTTCTGGATTTCTCCCTGTGCCATGTGCTAGTCAGGGCTGGAACGGAAAGGTAGAACTTGTAAATATCTGATAGAGGAACTGGTGCAGGAGCAGTGTTTCAGGTTTCTGAATTGTTGGAACCTCTTCTGGGGTACGCGTGAGCAGTACAAGAAGGACTGGGTGCACCTTAACGGGAGAGGAACTGATATACCTGGCCAGAAGGTTCGCTAGTGCTACTCGGGAGAGTTCAAACTAGATTCATAGGGATGGGAACCAGAGTATCTGGTCATAAAGCAGAGGAGTTGAGAAGAAGGTAAATGTTGTGACCAACAAGAACAGGCAGGAGGAACAAGGTAACGGGATGTGTGGGGTGAAGTGTATGTTCTTGAATGTTAGGAGCATTAAGGGTAAGATTCAGTATCACTTGACCCTGCCACTTAGATCTGGCCCACTTCTTCATTAACCTGGTCCAACACTACTTGGCTTTATTGGAATATTTCTCCTTACATCTACAGTGGTTCTAGGAAGTTTTTAACCCTGTAGAATTTCTTCTATTTCTACATAAATATGACCCAAAATATGATCAGATCTTCATACAAATCCTAAAACTAGATTAAGAGCAGCCAACTAAATAAACACAAAAAACTTGTTCATTTATTTATTGAGAAAAATGATCCAACATTACTTTTTCTAACAAATACATGTATGTGAACCCCTAGGAATATCAGTTCATTGAAAGAGGAAATTAGAGTCAGGTGTTTCAATCAATGGGATGACAATCAGGTGTGGGTGTGGGAAGCCCTGCCCCATTTAAAGAACATAAACTTTGGTCTTCACTATCAAGTCTGATTTTCACCACAAAGGTTTTCAGATGTTTGCCATGCCTCGGTCAAAGGAGATTTCTGAGGATCTCAGAAAAAAAGTTGTTGATGGAAACTATCCATCCTTTTCCAGGCTGGAAAAGGATACAAAACCATTTCTAAAGAGTTTGGGGTCCACCAGTCAACAGTCAAGCAGATGGTGTACAAATAGAGGAAATTCAACACCATTGTTACTCTCCCAAGGGGTGGTCGACCAACAAAAATCACTCCAAGAGCAAGGCATGCAATATTCCTGGAGGTCACAAAGAACCCCAGGGTAACATCCAAGGAACTACAGGCATCTCTTGCATTGACTAATATCAGTGGTCATGAGTTTACCATCAGACAAACACAGAACAACAATGATGTGTACGGCAGGATTGCAAGGAGAAAGCCACTACTCTACAAGAAGAACATTGCTGCCTGTATACTGTTTGCTAAAGACCACGTGGATAAGCCAGGAGGCTATTGGAAGAATGTTCTGTGGATGGATGAGTCCAAAATAGAAGTTTTTGGCTTATATAAGAAACGTTTTGTTTGGCAACAAGAAAACACTGCATTCCAGCATGAGGACCTCATCCCATCTGTGAAACGTGGCGGTCGCAGTGTCATGGTATGGAGCTGTTTTGCTGCCTTGGAACCAGGATGGCTTGCCATCATTGATCAAACTATGAATTCTGAAATGTACCAGCAAATTCTACAGGAAAATGTCAAGATACATGCCAGTTTACTCAAGAGTGGTTAAAGCAGAAGAAATTTCATGTTTGGGAATGGCTGAGTCAAAGTCCTGACCTTACTCCTATAGAAATGTTGTGGAAGGACCTGAAGCAAGCAGTTCATGAAAAGAAGGCCACCAACATCCCAGAGTTGAAGCAGTTTTGTAAGGAGGAATGGCCTAAAATTCCTTGAAGCCAATATGCAGGACTGATTAACAGTTAACAGAAATGTTTGGTTGAAGTTACTACTGTACAAGGGCGTCACACCAAGTCACAAAAAAAAAGTTCACATAATTTTTCCAACAAACACGTAGTATTGGATCATTTTTTTCCTCAATAAATAAATGAAAAAGTTTTTTTTTGTGTTTATTTAATTGGGTTCTCTATCTAGTTTTAGGACATGTGAGATATGATCACATTCTAGGTCACATTTATGCAGAAACAGAAAACATTCTAAAGAGTTCACAGATTTTCTAGCACTACTGTATCTTAAGATTTAGAGTTATGAATATGCTAAGAGTTTATGGGTGCGGTGGGATTATTGCTTTTGCTTGGTGTTGCAGGGGAGATGAATTGTAGGGGTCAAGTGGATGAGGGTGTGGGCATGTAGATGCGTGTGAGGTTAAGGTTGGGACACTGTGCAAAGAGAGCTCTTATGGGATGTCCTCCTTAGGTTTGGCTGTCCCAATAAATTTGTTAACATCCTCCACGATGGGATGACTGCTCGGGTGACCATAGGAGGACAAGAATGCGAGCCCTTCTTTGTACGCACAGGGGTGAGGCGGGGTGTGCGCTAGCGCCAGTGCTCTTTAACATCTTCCTCTTGTGTGTTACCAAGCTTCTCCACAACGAGGTTGAAGACAGCAGCAGTGTAGCAGTGGAAGTCAGATTAGATGGCAACCTCTTTGACATCAGGAGGCTCCACGCAACCACAAAACTCCGTAGAGAGCAGGTCCTGGAGCTGCAGTATGTCCTTGCTGTGGCGGTGAGAGTGTACAGCAGGATGGGGTTGACAGTCAATACCACCAAGACAGAAGTGGTTTGCCAGTGGAGAACCAGTGTCCCACCCACTCTACCTGCCTTCACTGTTGGTGATGAAAAGCTGTCAGTAGTGCCATCTTTCAAATATCTGGGGAGCATTCTCTCTGAGGATAGCGGCATTGACAACAACTTCCAGAGCCGCATTAAACAGGCATCAGCTGCCTTTGGGAGACTTCAGCTTACAGTCTTTCAGAACAGCAGCCTTCGTCCCTCCACAAAGGTCTCCGTATACCAAGCGGTCTGTGTCACCACTCTCCTTTATAGCTGTGAAGCTTGGGTAACCTACAGCCATCACATTAACTCCTTGGAGCGCTTCCACATAAGGTGCCTGCAGCACATCCTGGGAATTACCTGGCATGAGCGAGTGCCTCACACTTGTCAAGACCAACTGCAGGAGTATTGAGGCCATGATCACCCAGCATCAGCTGGGCACGTGATAAGGATGCCCACATGTCGGCTACCCCGCAGACTGCTATACAGCCAGCTACATCATGGTCGACGCTCAGCTGGAGGGCCGAAGAAGCGCTATAAGGATCAGATGAAGAATGCTTTAAGGAAGTGTAAGATCAGACCTGAGGACCTGGAGGATGTTGCTGCTGGCCATACCACTTGGCGACAGCTGTGTAGGGACGGGGTTTGTATTGTGGAGATGGAAAGTATAACCAGAAGACAACAGAAGAGAGCCAGGAGAAATGCAGCCATGGTTGCCACCGCTACCACATATACATGTCCCACCTGCAATAGAGCTTGTGGGTCCAGGATAGGACTGTATAGTCATCAAAGATCTCACCGTTAAAGGAGTAGACGTCGTCATCGGATTTCGATGGGACAACCGAAGGTGGTTGGGGATAGGGATAGGGGTAAGGTTGGGATGAAGGTGAAAGGCTGGAGGAGATTGGGTTGTCAACGTTAGGGTTAGAGGTAGGATTGGGGTATGGAGGTGAGGGTCTGGAGGGGAGAAGGGGGCTGGCAGGAAGAGAAAGGGGCATGGATAAGTACATGGAACTATGATGTTGTAGCCATAACAGACTCTTGGTCGAGAGCCGGACAAGATTGGATGCTTAATGTTCCAGGGTCCCAGTACAATAGAAGAGATGGAGAAGGGCGTAAAATGGGTTGGGGGGGGGGGTGTTGCAGCAGAATTTGTTTGGTGCATCCTGTAGTTTCTTTAATCAATATGCAGAAGTGCAACAAGAGGAGGGGCCATATTGCACCTGATGATGGACAATGGGGCTGACCAGCTGCCTGACCTATCAGAAGCAGAACTGATAGAGAACAGGAATGACAACTCCATAGTTTTATTAATTAATTGAGAAGCTGTGCAAAACAGGACCTCTCGGCCCTTTGAGCCAGCAACACCCACCCCAATTTAACCCTAGCCTAATCACAGGACAATTTATAATGACCCATTAACCTACCAACCGTGAAGTGTTTGGGCTGTGGGGGGAAACCGAGGTACTTAGAGGACACCCACACGGTTAAACGCATGGCAGGAATTGAACCCAGGTTGCTGGTACTATAAGACACTATGCTACGGTGCTGAACAGCCAATTAGCCTACCAATCTACAGATATTATTGCGGGTGGAAGCTGGAAACACCCAAAGGAAATCCATGTAGTAAACGAGAGAACACACAAAATGCACAGAGATATGACCTGAGGTCAGGGTTAAAGTTGGCTCTCTGGCACTGGGAAGGAGTGGCTGAACTAACTGCACAATTGCTCTAACCTATAATTTCAGGATTATGTGGAAATATATTTGCAACCCTGAAGTCTTTAAGTAAAATATAATGTGACAAAATGGAATCTGTGAGATCCCAGAGTGTTTTGCTAGTTTGGATGGACACTTTAAGGTGTCTGTGTGTTTTATGATGGGGGGGGAAGGGTGTTTATGGCAGGACTATTTTGACAACAGGAAAACAGAGCACAGCTGTCATGGAGAAGAAGCCTCTAAAAAGCAAAGTCGTTTGCAGATAACCGAGGAATGTTATTATGGAACAAAACAACCTAATTACTATTCTCTGTATGTAACATGTTGCAATGTTTCACTGCTGTTTAACATGCTGTAAGGTTTATTGTTAATGTTAATGGTTTCTCTGTAGCAGCAATGTTTGGATTATGACCAGTGATAACAGGGTTTGGAATGCTGTGTTCTTTCTTGTGAGCTGGAAGAGAAATTTTTGTGGTTTTTGCAGGGGAGAGATGAGGAGAGAAGACGCGAATGGAGAGATTTGGTAGACCACCAGATGGGGTGGACTTGGAGTGAGGGTCCGAAGGGCAGCTACGATCGGAGGAGGTCGGTGGTGAACGATCCACTTATCAGTGAGCTCCAACATTGCGCGACAGACTGTTTAATAAGATTGGGCCCTCTTTTTTTCGTTTCTTTACTAACCATACAGTCAAAGTAAGAATTATAAAGCTTAATCGTTTAATCGCATATTGTGTACTGTTTGTGATAACTGATTTGTAACAGGGGACACATCGCGCAGCATCCATCCAAATGAGATTTCTTAAGTTTGGCTGGGCCGGGGGTTATTACCCCCTATATTAAGCTGCTAGCTGAAGCAAGAATTACAACTGTGGGGGCTACGTTCGGGATTGATTCCGTTGGATGCTGTGTGATTACCCTGAGCAATGAACCAGTGGGGCAGATATTTGTACTCCGGGTGAATTGCTAATTCCACTGTTAAGTACAGTTGAAGTTGCGATTGTGGGCAGAGGTTTGATAAAATGGCTGGCGCAGCTCTCGTTTTAATGCAGACCAGCACTGAGGTAGCAGTAGCTGAAAGCAGAGATTTCAAAGACAGGGTTCTCTCATTTCTGAGGAGTGAGGGGAAAGACTGGTCGGATTTGGAATGTCTAATTAGTCCATGTTCCCCGGTGAAGAGTGAGAATTCTGAGTCAGTATCCACTCTTACTTCTCGGGCGAATAAATGGAAAAATCAGATTCAAAGTCCCAGCTATGGCAGGCTCTGCCTATTCTCTGGAATAACGCCCACCCCTAAAAGGGAGGAGTATGAGAATTGGGCAGAGCGGATTCTCAGTTGTTAGATGAGTGGCAGTGCTCTGATGATGAAAAGCGCCAAGAGATTGGTTGAAAGTTTGAATGGGCGGGCTGCTGACATTGTGAGAGCTGTCAGGTTGAAGTCTCCCGAAGTGACAGTTGCCAATTATCTGCAAGCTTTTGGTCCGACTCGAAGCCTGATGGAGCTCATGGTGGGGTTTCAGAACATGCGTCAGGAGGAGGGGGAGAAGCTTTCTGCTTTTATTTTTCGGCTAGAGAGGCAGCTAAATTGCATGCAGCGCAGAGGGGTCATTCAGGCAGCTGAGGTGGATCAGTTAAGAATGGACCCGATAGCCAGGGGCACCCAGTCCCATGACCTGATTACTTGGGGTCTCTGACAGTTTCGCAAGATGTGCCCCCCTCCATCTTTTGTTGAGCTGATCAGAGAGGTACGGGGAGGGGAACGCGGTGGACTCAGTCAGCAGGGTACAGTCCTCGGTAGTAGTCCCCTGCGGTGATGTGACCACAGATAGTCTACCCTGGGGAGTAGTAGAGGAGATTGTGGCAAAGTTATCGGCGGGTGTGACCCCCCCCATGTGATGGAGCTGATGGGAGGGAGATTCCCCAAGGGGGCGAACAATGCGGAGGGCTGATGGCAGCAGGTGTCACGCCAGAAGGAGAGTGAGCCCCCGGGTACCTCAGCAGGGAGAGTCGTTGGGAAAACCAAGAGGAGACCCAGTGAGGGAATGGCCTGGTGTCTCTGGGGGAACACGTTCTCAGCAATGTATCAAGGAACCCCCGAAAACGAAAAGCCCAATTCCTGAAGGCTTAGTGGGTCCATGCTCCAGTATGTTGCTACTAATAGAGGGTATTTACGCTAAAGCCATACTCGACACCGGGTCGGGTCGCAGGTCACATTGTTGTACCGGTTGTTTTACAACCGGTATCTGAAACATTTACCATTGACACCATTCAGGGCACTAGAGATCTGGGGGCTTAGTGCTAGTGATTATCCATACGACGGTTATTTGTCAGTGAAGGCGGAGTTCTTGGAGGCCGATGTGGGAGTGTCTGAGGTCCCTGATACATTGGTGCTGGTTTGTCCAGACCCTGTTGAGAAGGGCGGCATTTCAATTCTGGTGGAGACCAACACCCCTCTTGAGAAGAGGCTCATGGAGACCTGCAAGAAGGCTAGCGAGAGCTTTCTGGGAACACTGTCCGTGCACCCTGGATTTTGAGTTGCTTTTCAGGAAGTGCATGGCAGCATTGGGCTGGATACCGAATTTAAACCAGGGACTGTGTGGTTCACCCAGTCGAAGCCAATGGCAGTATGGCCCGGGGAAGTAGTGAGAGTGATGGGGACCCCCAAATTTCCCGGAGTGCCTGAGGGCGAAGCCCTCCTATTGGATGCTCCAGAAGACCACGAGGGGGAGTCGGATTTCCTGCTGGGGTAGTGGTGAGGCCCGATCTGCAGAAGCCCTCAGCTGTACAGGCCAGCAGGATGGCAGTAATTGTCAGGAACACTACGAAGAGGGAGGTCACCTTCAAGCGGCGGATGCCCCAGGCACATTTGTTCCCGGTGACTGTAATGTCTAGTGCCCCTGTGAGACACGCTGGGGAGAAACTATTGGAAAAGGGGGTAAAGTTGATGCTGAGTCATTCAACTTTGGGGATTCCCCAGTTCCTGCGGGTTGGAAGAGGAGGCTGGTAGAGAAGACGCTGAAGCTGGAAGGTGTCTTTTTCTTTTTTCTTTTTCTTTTTTTTTAATTTTATTTTTATTTGGATAAGGAATTCACAATTATCATGTACTTTTTTCACACATATAACCTTTTCCATTTTTTTATATGTATAAAACTACAATTATTTATACATTCTTAAGTACACATTGAGATGATATAAAAGGAAAATAAACATTTAAATAGATAATTATGTACTGTGGTAAATCTAACCTATTAGGCTAAGTAATGAAATTAGTTGTTTCACTGACGACTTTGATGTGAGTTGCTCGAAGAGCAGAGTCACACATTCGGGTGACTGAGGATACCCCGTTCAGAGAAAGGTCACAGCGACTGGCCCCTGCAGAGGTGGAGGACACTTGGCAGCATGTGTGTAAGTTGAAGGAAGCTGGGATCATCACGAGTCCCGAAGCCCCTATGCATCCCCAGTAGCAGTGGTCCGACCGAAGAATGGGAAGGTACGGATGTGTGTGGACTATAGGACTCTGAACAGGCGTATCATCCTTGACCAGTATACTGAGGATTGAAGATGCGCTGGCCTGCCTGAGTGCTGCAAAGTGGTTCAGTGTGCTGGACTTGAGGAGTGGATATTACCAGATCCCCATGAGACAAAGAGAAAACTGCATTTATATTTCCAGTTCAAAAGGATGCCACAGGGCATCTTGGGAGCTCCTGCAACCTTCCAGTGGGTCATGGAGTGGATATGAACTTACTTGAGGTATTGGTATATCTGGATGACCTCATAGTATTTGAATCCATCTTGGAAGAACATGAAGCGAGGCTGCTGAAGGTGCTGAGCCGCCTGAAAGCTGAAGGGTTAAAACTTTTCCGGAACAAGTACCAGTTCTGCCAAACATCTGTTAGCTATGATGGGCACATAGTCGTACGGGATGGAGTAGCTACATATCTGGCTAAGATAGAGGCGGTTACCACTTGGCCAAGACTCCAGACTGTGAGCGCTCTGCGCTTGTTCCTTGGTTTCTGTGGTTACGATCGGAGGTTTGTGAAAGGCTACGTGAAAGTGAGTCACCCTTTGAATCAGCTTCTGTGCGGTTACCCTCCCTTGGGGAAGAAAGGGAGGGGGGAGAAAAGACAGTAGGGTGGAGAGTATCTTAGCCCATCACAGCCCTTTGGACCAAGGTGGGATGCAAACTGTGAGGAGGCCTTTCAGTCGCTGAAGGAGCTGCTGACCCAAGCGCTGGCTTCTGCAGACCCCCGATTACCGTATGTATTGCACATGGATGCCAGCCAAGAGGGTTTATTGGGTATCCTGTATCAGGATCAGGGCTCCGGGTTGAGGCCCGTTGCATTTGTCAGCCAGAGTCTGTTGCCGTCTGAGAAAAACTATCGCACAAGTTGGAATTTCTGGCGTTGAAATGGGCGTTATCAGTGGTTGGAAGCATTGTCTGCCTATGATTTCAGCCTGAAGTACTGGCCGGGAAGCAGGAATGTTGATGCTGATGCTTTGTCCCAATGGATGCATGAGGGACTGGTCAGGGACGAGGAGTGAGAGAGCATTCCTGCCCTGTGTCAGTTTGTCATCACCGTGACGGCAGAGGAAAAGAAGGGGCAGGAGTGAGCGGTGGATCAACTGGGGGCTTCTGATGACTCCATCTCCCAAGTTTAATGTAACCTGACTGCTCTGAAGACAAATCAGCTGCCGGAATTGAGTGCTGGGGAAGTGGCTGCTGCTCAGCGAGATGATCCAGGCATTGGTACCATTTGGGTGACGATTGAAAAGGGAGACATGGCTCAGGCAGAGAGGACAAAACACGCGTTGGTGCCTCCATTACTACGAGAATGGCCTCGGTTGGAGTTGAAGAACCAGATCTTATATCAGGTCACGTCACCCCCAGACCAACCCTGGCATTGTCAGCTGGTCCTGCCCAAGAAGTATTGGAGGATGGTGTTGAAATCACTTCATGATGATTCTGGACATTTGAGGGTGGAAAAGACCTATGGATTGCTCAGAGACCGGTTTTACTGGCCCCGAATGAAGTCAGAGGTCGAAGAATACTGCAAGTCATGCATTCGATGCATACGGCGGAAGACACTGCCTATGCGGGCAGCTCCCTTGTCCCACCTGCAGAGTGCGGGGCCTCTGGACCTGGTGTGTACGGATTTCCTGTCAATAGAACCTGATACCAGCAACACGGCGAATGTCTTAGTCATCATGGACCACTACACCAGATATGCTCAGGCTTTTCCTACCAAGGACCAGAGGGCGTCTATGGTGGCAAAGTTGTTATGAGAGAAGTATTTCATTCATTTTGGCCTTCACAGGCGAATACATAGTGATCAGAAATGGGATTTCGAGAGCAGACTCATCTGTGAGTTACTGGGCATGCTTGGAGTCGAGAAGTCGAGGACCACGCCCTATCACCCCCAGGGTGATCCCCAGCCAGAGAGGTTTAACCAGACCTTGCTAGACATTCTCGGGACTCTGGAGATCAGCAAGAAGAGCAGGTGGAGTCAACATATTGGACATCTGGCTCAGTTATAATTGTACGCGAAATGAAGCTAATGGGTACTTGCCATATTATCTGATGTTTGGGCACGAGGCAAGGTTGCCCACTGACCTTTGTTTTGGGACTAACGAGGGTGACTTACCACTGAAAGCTTATCTGAAGTATGTGTCTAACATGAGAAGAGAGTTGAAAAGGGCTTATGAATTAGCTGGGGTGGTGGCTGCCAAACAGAATCAAGGGAATAAGAGAGAGTATGACCTAAAGGTGAGGTTCTTCCAATTCCTTCCGGGAGACAGAGTCCTCATAAGGAATTTGGGGCTACCTGGAAAGCATAAGCTGGCTGACTGCTGGGCGGCTACGCCCTATGTGGTGGAGTCAGATGCCAAACCTACCAGTTTTCCGGGTGAAACCAGAGGATGGGAATGGGCCTGTCAAGATTCTTCATCAGAACCACCTGGGTCAAGAGGTGCAGGTAGACCAGGAGCCCGAACTGGAGCCTACACCTAGTAAGAAAACTCTTCGGAAACATGGGGGACTACCAGGCCCCCAACAAGCGAGGTTAGACTGGCCCCCACCCGAGAGGGATACTGATTCAGAGGATCAGGACCTGGATGTGTGGTCCTAACTCCCCAGTGATTGAGGAAGAGACTCCTGGCCCTTCTCCCATTGAGACAGATGAAGTTGTGGGGGGGGGGAAACTATCTGTGGGCAGACTGGGTTGCAGTGAGACTCTGCAGGGGAGGAAGCAGGGTTCGATCACAGAACAGAGGACTCCGAGTTGCAGGTGGGCACGTGTGCTAGATCAGGGAAGGCCTCGCCAGGTAGACCAGATGTATCCCCAGTAGTGTCGGAACCTGAAGAGTTAGATGATGGGGTGCAGAGGTCTCAGAGAATTAGGAGACCACCGGATAGGTTGGCCTACGTAGCACCAGGGGAACAGAGTGTGACCCCCTACTGTCTTGGGGAGCTATGTCACTGCCTTTTACACCTGGATTGGACTTCTGTGTTTTGCAGGAAGGGTTGGCGAATTATCTCAACGTCATGAGGACATAACTAAATTTGGTGGGGGGGGGGGGGGGAGAGACAGTGTAACATGCTGTCAGGTTTCACTGCTATGACATGCCGTAAGGATTCACTGTTAATGTAATGGTTTCTCTGTAGCAGCAATGTTTGGGTTATGACTAGAGATAACAGGGTTTGGAATGCTGTTCTTCTTTCTTTTGGTTGGAAGAGAGATTTGCGGTCTTTTGCTGGGGAGAGATGACGAGAGAAGACACGAATGGAGAGATTTGGTACACCGCCGAACGGAGTGGACTTGGAGCGAGGGTCCAAAGGGCAGTGACGATCGGAGGAGGTCGATGGTGGACGATCAACTTATCAGTGAGCTTCAACATTGCACAACAGACTGTTTAATAAGATTGGGACTTTTTTTTTCTTTTCTTTACTAATCATATAGTCAAAGTAAGAATTATAAAGCTTAATCGTATACTGTGTACTGTTTGTGATTTCGGGGTACTGATTTGTAACAGGGGACACATCCCGCAGCATCCACCCAAACGAGATTTCTTAAGTTTGGCCGGGTCAGGGGCCATCACCCACTATATTAAGCTGCTAGCCAAAGCGAAAGTTACATGTAAAACATATAAAACTTGTTTGTTTGAGCTATAAGATTGAAGCTTTTCTCCAATAACGTGTGGAGGTAGTTTCCCTTTCAAGTAAAATGATAATGTGTCCATAATTTGATCCACTCTGAATTTGTTGTAGTTTGTTGTACATTAGAAGACCCAGCTGAACGGTACATGACAATTACCATGACTAAACTGGCTTTTGAGTTTAACTTCCATGGTTGCCATGGTGAGAACTGAACCTGCACTATGAAATCAATGGTGCAGAAGATAAGCTGCTAACCCAGTAACTTAATACTATTGTAACCTTCCCTAACTCATTATCAACATCATATTCTGAACTTCCCTTGGCGGTCTTTTTAATTACATATAAAGATATCCTCATTCAAATGTAGTAATTCTTATTAATAGTGGCCTATTAAAAAAGCAGCCTGTTATTTTTACTAGAAACAAAAGTCTTTTGTCATACCATAGAACATGCCATTGGACATTTGACAGAAGCCAGATTACCGAAACTGGTCAACAGTTTGATCACAGGTAGGTCTCAAAGTGCATCTTAAAAGTAGTAAGAGTGAGGTAGAGGGGTTTAAGAGGGGGGAAAAAAGTGAAATATACGACTGCCAATATTCAGAGTCATTTAGTCATAGTCATACTTTATTGACCCCGGGGGAAATTGGTTTTCGTTACTGTTGCACAATAAATAATTGAATAGTAATAAAACCATAAATAGTTAAATAGTAATATGTAAATTATGCCAGGAAATAAGTCCAGGACCAGCCTATTGGCTCAGGGTGTCCGACCCTCCAAGGGAGGAGTTGTAAAGTTTGATGGCCACAGGCAGGAATGACTTCCTATGACGCTCTGTGTTGCATCTCGGTGGAATGAGTTTTTCTTTGGGGATATTGGAGAAATCCAAATATCATGGTGAGTTACAGGGGCAAATAATATTATTTAAATGAGAAGCTAGTGGGGATTTGAAACATGGAAATATTAGAACTGAAAATGTAATAATAATTAAATGGGAATTCTACAAATTAAAAAAAAAGCTGGACAAAATTTTTAATGATAAGTACAATTTACAATGACCTACTAACTGGTACGTCTTTGGACATAACTGTGGGTGCCTGGGAAGAAACCCAGGCACTCACAGGAAGAACATACAAACCTTACTGGAGGACGCCAAATTGAACTCTGAACTCACGAGCTGTAATAGCATCACACTAACTGCTACGCTACCATGGAACAAACAAACGCTGGGAGACAATGAAACATTGATGAGTTTCAATCGCAGATTAGCTGAGGCAAGAAATGAACACAACGATGTTATAAAGATGGAAAGGGGCAATTCTCTGTGATGCAATGGATACCAGGCCAGGTGTTTCTACAGGGCCAGAAGTAACAACAGATATGAGCATTGTTCACATTGATTTCAGACAATTACCAATAATTCCAATAAAGCTCAGTTAAGGAACTGAGTTCACCACTAAACTTCAAAAAAAAATGAATTAGTTACTTATTTTCTGTAAGATGACAAATTGCTTTGAGCTTTGCACTGTGAACTAACAGTGAATTGATAATTAAAGCGTGATCAACTACAAAGCTGGATTGTGTACAGTAAATTAAACTGTGGTCTACTTACAGGAACAATAAGCCCTTGCCAATACAAAAGGTTCGCTTCATCCACTAGGATATTACGGAAATTCTTCATTCCAGACTCACGAATATCTTTAAGCTCCTAAAAAGATTAAAAAAAAAACATTGGTAGAATACCAATAACTATTCTGTGGCAGAATATTGAACACTGGACCTATTCCAATTACTGGCCATCACTATGTTTATGTCAAATCATTTCACTATATACACGTATATCATCAAACGAGACAACATTTCTCCAAACATTTCTTCTTTCTGAAGATGGCGAATGCAATGTTGGCATTCATTTCTAGAGGAATAGAGTACAGGAGCAGGGATGTGATGTTGAGGCTCTATAAGGCACTGGTGAGACCTCACTTGGAGTACTGTGGGCAGTTTTGGTCTCCTTATTTAAGAAAGGATGTGCTGACGTTGGAGAGGGTACAGGGAAGATTCACTAGAATGATTCCGGGAATGAGGGGGTTAACATAAGAGGAACGTTTGTCCGCTCTTGGACTGTATTCCTTGGAGTTTAGAAGAATGAGGGGAGACCTCATAGAAACATTTCGAATGTTGAAAGGCATGGACAGAGTGGATGTGGCAAAGTTGTTTCCCATGACGGGGGAGTCTAGTACGAGAGGGCATGACTTAAGGATTGAAGGGTGCCTATTCAGAACAGAAATGCGAAGAAATTTTTTTAGTCAGAGGGTGGTGAATCTATGGAATTTGTTGCCACGGGCAGCAGTGGAGGCCAAGTCATCGGGTGTATTTAAGGCAGAGGCCGATAGGTATCTGAGTAGCCAGGGCATCAAAGGTTATGGTGAGAAGGCGGGGGAGTGGGACTAAATGGGAGAATGGATCAGCTCATGATAAAATGGCGGAGCAGGCTCGATGGGCCGAATGGCCGACTTCTGCTCCTTTGTCTCACGGTCTTAAACCAGAGTGTAAAACACATATGATACACTCATACTTGGACACATCACACACGAGCAGGTCCGCAAGACCATCCAGCACCATATTGGCCACCGTGAAGACCTTCTCACAACGGTGAAGAAAAGAAAGCTGAGATGGTATGGCCACGTAACAAGATCCAGTGGCCTTGCAAAGACCGTTCTACAAGGAACTGTGGAAGGGAAAAGAAGGAGAGGTAGACAGAGAAAAAGATGGATGGACAACATTAAAGAATGGACAGGGAAAACATTTGCGGTGAGCCAGGCTCTGGCACACAACCGCGACAGATGGAACAGAATGGTGCAAAGCTTGCCATGACGGCACCCCGACGACTCCACCAGGAGTTCAGGGCACAAGGCAAGGGAAGAGTTCATAAATTAAATATTGTAAGGGGCAGGACAGATTAATCAGTGACACTTTGAAAATGATACGGCAGGGAGTTCAGAATCCTTATGGCCCAAGGGAAGAAACTGTTTCTCACCATGACCGTTCTTGTCTTCATGCATCGGATTCCCCTACCTGATGGTAGAAAGTCAAAGAGGATGCTGGATGGATTGGTGGGTTCCCTGATAACACCAAGGGCCTTGCCTACTTAATGCTCCTAATAAATGACCCCAGTGGATGGTAGGGAGACCCCTATGATCCTCTCAGCTGTTCTCACAGTCCTTTGTAGGGATTTCCTATCAAATGCTTGGCTGCTCCCAAACCAGATGGAGATGAAACCTGTCAGGATTCTCTCAATAATGCTCCTATAAAATGCAGTTAAGATTGGGGGGGGGGGCAGGGGAGAAGATTCATTTGCTTTAGTCTCCGTAGGAATGGTCGTGCTGCTCAGGGAGGTGGGTGAAGTACAGAGAGGAACAAGCTGACCCTCTGAACCTTCCCTCTCAAGGTGAATACGCCTCAGGCAGTGTACCCTGGGAGTCTATCCCATAACAGCCTGAAAACCTTTTGATGATTCATTATCAAAGGACTTGTAGCATAGACATGCTTAACTAACTTAAAAAAGTAAACATTTAAATATTAAAATGTAAAAAATGTCACTCATGTACATTTACACTCTATTCAGGGGGTTAAGCTATTTATCTGGCCATCACTAGCATAAACTCGAAGAGTCAAGGTGAAGTACATACTACGGATAGTCAGGACATCATTGATCTACCACTGGCATCAATGACGACTGGTGAAGTAGGTGGTCAGGTGAGCAGGCATAAAGACAGGCTGACTAGAATAGAGAAGATAAATGATAGTTCTTTACAGGCCCAGGAACAATGAGAAAAATTCAACTCAAAAATTTGTTAATTCCTCTCCCTTGAAAAAGGCAGCTAAATGGTTCAAAGTATTAAATATTTGTTAAGAAAAAGTATTTAAAAAGATATAATTGAAATCCTCTGCAGCAGAAAACTGAATGCATCATGCGCTTAGTGGTCAAAGCAAATCAATAAATTTGACCTTGCAATGTTACCTTCAGAGTTCATCCACATAATTGCATGAATCTCCTAATCACTTGTTTTAAAATGGTATGGTTGTTAACACACAGAAATGTGGCAGCCAGCAACAAGGAAGGCCCAATAAACAGAATCCCAGCTATGGTGATTAAGTACTTAATTCAGTTTCAGATCATCTTATGACACCTAGAGTGGTTTGACTGGTTTCACATCCTATACTGCACTCAATCACCAATACAGTGGCTTATCAATGCAGAAACTGGAACTTCCAGTTTAAAATGGCACTGTTGAAGGCATGCAACAGCATACTTATGGTTCAAAAGCAAAGAAGTTCAATTAAAAACATTACTAATAACACTTTTTTGAAGTAAATTGTGGTAAACTATCACACAAACAACGAAGAGAACTCGAGAGAGGTGTCATGCTGGAGCACTACAAGATCAACGCACTTGGAGCTGAAGCCCTACTGGTTGGAGTGAATGATTTGGACAGAAGTCAGAACAGGAGTTCCGATACCTGTCCAACTAACCCAAGTGTGAGGGTAGATCACTCTAAGTGCCGAGCTGATTTGGAGAGGTCAAAAGCGGCTTTTCAGCAGCGAAATCTAGGCCTGGAGTGATTTGCCACTGTTCCGAAAATTTGAACACCAGCTCAGATAGACTAGAAAAGCATAGTGTTGAGAATACAGCTGATTTTGTTTGCTCTCCCGCAATGTTCAATCCTCTCTCTACAACGCTGAGGCGGTGAGACTGCCCACTGCTACTGTGCTTTATGTCTGCGGACTTGCGACAATTTGCCCCGCTACCATGATGAACTGGGGTTTGGGCTTACTCCGGAGAGTTGGATCTAAAGACTCAATTTGGTTCGGAACGCTGGTGTTGTTGCTTGTGTCTATTGTTTGTGTGATATTTGTGTTTTTTTCTCTTTCTGCTCGAATTAGGGGTTGGTCTTTTTTTTTTAATTGGCTTCTTTCGGGTCACTGCTGCCATCAAGGAAGGAGGTACAGGAGCCTCAGGCTCAGGAACAGTTACTACCATCAGGCTCTTGAACAAGAGAATAACTTCACTTACCCCAGCACTGAACTGTCCCCACAACCTATGGACTCACTTTCAAGGACTCTTCATCTCATGTTCTCAATATTTATTGCTTATTTATTTTTTCTTTCTTCTTGTATTTGCATAACCTATACTGCACTCAATCACCAATACAGTGGACTGTGTGTGTGGCCTCCACTGGTCGTGCTTGACCATGGGTACTGCGCCTCTGGTAGTCACTGGTTTGTCGAGCAGCGTCGACTGTGGCTATTGAGTCCGATCCTGGAACGGTTTTGCTCTAGGGGTTGCTGAAGAGTACCTTACCATTTGTTGCAGTCATCTGCTGTATCCTCGCAGGACTCTGTGTTGATTTTTAAGGCTTTCAGCTTGCAGGAGTCCTTGAAGCAAAGCTGAGGTCTACCAACGTTCCTCTTGCCTGTTGCTAGTTCTCCATAGAGGATGTCCTTCTGCAGTCTACCATCCTTCATACGATGGACGTGGCCCAGCCAGTGCAGTCTGCATTGTCTCAAAAGCGTGAATATTGTGGGAAGTCCAGCGCAGGAGAAAACTATTGAGTTTCCTCTCCTGCTTGGAGTAGATGGTCCAAGTCTCGCTACCATACAGGAGGGTGCTGTACCCTAATGCATGCATTGTACACAGCAGTCTTGGTCTTTGTAGCGAGTTTCCGATTCTCGCAGACCTGCGAGGAGTGTCGAGCAAGGATCGATGCTGCTTTGCCGATATGCCTATTGATTTCAGCATCAAGGGAGAGAGTGTCGCTAATGGTCAACCCCAAGTATGTGAACTCATTGACCACTTCTACATCGTAATTGTCGACGGCAATGACTGGTGTCTCCACTACTTTCTGGGCAAGGATATTTGTTTTCTTCAGGCTGATGGTAAACCCGAAGTCCTTGCATGCTTTAGAAAAGCGGTCCATGAGCGTTTGTAGTTGCTGTTTGGTGTGCAAGGTTATAGCAGTGTCATCGGCAAAGAGCATGTCACGTATTAAGATCTTTTGCACCTTTGTTCTTGCTCTCAGGCGCGCAGGGTTGAACAGCCGCCCATCAGACCTGGTGTGCATGTAGGTGCCTTCTGTCGACGTCCCAAACGTGTGCTTCAATAGCAGAGAGAAGAAGATGCCGAATAATGTTGGAGCCAACACGCATCCTTGTTTGACTCCACTATGAATAGCGAAGGGTTCTGATGAGCTGCCATCGTACTGAACTATCAATGCAGAAACTGGAACTTTTACACAATTGGTTGCTTGCCCATTTGTGGACCGTTTTTCATTGATTGTATTGTGTTTCTTCATACTTACTGTGAATGCCCCCAAAACAATGAATCTCAGGGTTATATATGGTGACATATATGTACTTTTGATAGTAAATTCACTTCAAACCACACATGAAAACCAATTATTATACCTTTAAAATACTTTGCTTCGCCTTGAAATTCTCTTGCACCATTAGTGCCACATTAGATCCAAATAGGTGCCAATAACTTTATTAATTGATTTTCTCCATGAACGCGTACACACAGTTTCAGTAGTGCTTAAGGCCCAACAGAGCGTTTAGTAGAAAATGTATCATTCTGAAGGTCAGGCCTGTATTGTGATCGTAAAGATGAGGAGCACCAGAACCCAGCACCCAGCAATGAGGGGGGCAGGGACAATGAGAAGCACAGATGGCATTGGAAAAGAGCCAAACCCTGAATGCCAAAGTCAAGTACATTTATTATCAAAGTACGTATGCAGCATACAACTCTGAGATTTGTCTTCTCCAGACAGCCATAGAACAAAGAAACATGGAACCTGTTCAAAGAAAAATCAACCCCTCTCCCCACACGCACAAAAAAAATATAAACACAAAATCAAAAGGTGCATTTCAATACAGCTCAATGTTCCTTATCTGCTGCCTGCCTAGATTCAAAATCACCCAAACTAGCAACAACAAAAAGGAGAGAACAGAAAATCTAGAAACACATCATAACATGATTTGGAGTTCATTCCACAGCCCACTTCGATCAAACATTGCTCCAGCACCACCCTCTTGACTGTTCAAGACTACCTTTAATTGCCCACCTTTAAGTCACTGTTATTTTCAACAAAGTTACTCAATTGACAGAGAAGGAAGTCCAAGCAAGTTTGCACTTTGTACTCAAAAACCTCAACTCCAGTAAAAATTTTCATCTTCATTCTTTCAATAGCCCTTCCACTTCTCTAATGAATTCTGCTGTTATAAAGAGTGTTTACAACAGATGACATTCTCACTCGCTCAAAATGGAGGAGGTTTTGAGATAAATGAAGAGCCTTAATTCTATGTTAGGAGGATTGAGAATCTCAGCACCAAAGGCAGATGGAGTACGCCAACTCCACACAATCTTTTGACTGGTCAGACCTTAACTGGTCACCTGTGGCAGAACCTGCAGTCCCAAACCTGTCTCAAGTCACCTTAGAATCCACAGAACTGGTGCGGAAACAAATCACCCTCAATACTGCGTGACCATGTAAAAAGATATTAGAATTAATTAATGAGTTACATCCTCTTTTCTGAGGTAATAACTTCAGATGAATGACAACAGATGTTTTTATATGTGTGTATATATATAATTATAAAAATAGTAAACACTTATAGGCTCAATATTAAAATTATGACCCAAGCCCAACAGCCTAATAGCCAAGACAGAACATTGTAATTACATAGAAGCTGGTGATAATGGAATACGTTCTGGGAATAACTCTGCTACAGCAGTGAGCTTGTATCCATCGAAAAGCTTAAATATTTAGAAAAGAAGATAAGGACACGGGGAAAGGACAGGGATATGTATCTACTATGGATAGATCCAGTTGGAATGAATGCAGACCTGACAGGCTGAATACTTTCCTCACAAGCCACAAATTCCATGATTCCATTCAATGTATGACCACCAGGCAGAGATTTTGGAGCTTGTAGATGGAAAGACGAGTGATAAGGAACAAGACTACTTCCATTGCTTCCAAGGAAAATTATAATTTGAACATAGAAAGTAGTTTTTTTTCTAGACCATTATTGAAGCAGATGTCATTAAAGTGCTCAAAGTGGGGAAGCTTAAAATACTGAAAAGGGAAGGGTGGCAAGCATTAGAATATGATTTGATTTGATGGAACAAAACATCAATATAAACTTTAAATCAAATATACCTTTTCCATGCCAGGTGTTATGATTAATCATAATAACGGGAATCTGAATCAATTCTTTTCATAATTGTGTGGCAGACCTAGAACTTATCACTGACTTAATGGGGCTCCTTTATTGAATTTCGTTGCCAGATTGAGTTGGATGAAGACACTGAAGTTGAGGTGCTAGATTTGCTGCTGACACAGCTAGACTGAGATGTGAATTGTCCAGAGGACATCAAGAGCCTAAAAAGGAAGTGGGTTTAAAAAAAAGATAAAATGCATTGAGTACAGGAAAAATAATAAAATATGTTATCTAAATGAAGAGATTGAAGATCTCTAAACTGGAGAGAATGAGTCACAAAAGCCTAGTATGTAGATAGTCAGCAATTAAATAAGCTGATAATTTACTACAAGGGGAATTAAATACAAAAGCTGTGCTATACTCACATTATATAATGCATTGGTAATGTGTCATCTGGAATACTATATACATTGCTGATTTCCATATTTACCGAAGACTATAAATGCACTAGTTGTAGTACATATGTTTATTAGAATAATAATGGAATGTGGTTTTCCTTAAAAGAAATCCTTTGTTCAAGTTCAAGCCCTCGGCCATTAGGCTCTATAATCCTCCTTTTAGACTGTTTATGGTAACTTATTGTTTTATTTTCTACTTTTCTTCTAATATTTATATCTGTGCACTTGTAATGTTACTGTGACACTGTAATTTGCTTTGTCATCGTACCTATCTGTCAGTCAACCATACGCGTTCCAGTTTAAGATGGCGCTGCTGAATCTCAGTGGCTTCTGGCCAATGGCCAATGAACAAGGAAAACAACTAAATACTTTGTTAGTCACTCTGTTTCTGGTAAATGATCATCGCAAACAATAGCCTGCAACTTCCCTTTGGACTTGGAGGCAACTTGATACGGCAGAACCGAGGCGAGACGAGACAAGACAAGGGAGTGGGCCTGTCGCTGAGAGAGAGGAAGCGAAGTTCAATCGACTTAAGCTCTGGGTCAAATCTGAAAGGTCGGGTACAGGCCGAATCCAGGCAGCAGGGTCTAGGCCCCAGAGCGAATCGAAGTGAGAGAACCCGATAATTTAGGTGCTGAGCCAGATTGAAAAGATCAGGGTATTGGGACCCAAGGTGAGGGACAGACCAGTTCAGCTCTCTGCTCAGCTAAGGGTCTATGGAAAAACTCTGTCTGTGGACTTCTCTTCAGAATGTATTGCATGATTCGTTTTTTTTCCCTCTCTCTGCACATTGGATTTCTGACAGTCCTCTTTCTTTTTAATGAGTTCTTTCAGGTTTCTTTGTTTCACGGCTGCTTGTTAGGAGACAAATATCAAGGTTGCATAATATATAAACGTTTTGATAATAAATGTACTTTGAACATGTATACAGCTAAACAAAACAACATTCCTCCAGGGCCAAGGTGTAAAACACATGGTACATATAGCTACAATAACAGATACACTCATAGAAAAAATTACATAAGTTCCCTAGTGGCATGGCCCGAAGACTGGTGGTATATGGGATGTTGCCTTGGAGCCATGTTTCTGCAAGAACAAGTACGTAGCAGCTCATCTTGCTTTGGGTCAGCCTCAGATGAACACAATCGAGCTTGTTTTCCACAGACTGAACAGAGAGCAGCACCAACAGGAGAACCAGTCCGCAGTGGGCAGCCCCCAACTCAGCAGAGATTCCAGCGCACCTGCCACGCCTCTGTTCTCTCCTACACTGCCTCCCCTGGGTGGCTGTAACAGGCAATACCGCAGCAAGAGGGCCTGGCCCGTGCAACAACCGAACCATGAAGCTCCCCCATCACAGGTCTCACTAATAAACTGGACATGGAATTTTTTATTATCAGTATCAATCAGGGTCTTGCGATCACAAGAAAAATGTTTAAGACACATAGCTGTACCACTTATTAGTCTTGCAGAGGACACTATGAAGAAATGCGCCATCATTTTACTGGAAAGATAGACTACACTTACATTTGTTGGTTTTTATAGAGTGAGGGGTAGCTTGAATGACATATCAATGATGAGGGAACTTGAGAAGGTTGAGTGTACAGAGGATGGTTCTTTTTTTTGAAGAATCTAGAACTATGGGTCACTTCTTGAAAAGTGGGTCACATACATTCAAGATAGATGAGGCAACTTTTTTCCATTGGGTAAGAGATTTGGAAGCCTCTTCTGCAAAAGGCTATGAAAGTGGAATATTTTAAAGGCATGGTTAGAGAGGTTAATGGGCTGAATGGAAGGTCATCGGTTGGGGTAATGTGAAGTAGTGGGACAATATTATTGAAGGGTACACCAGGTGGTCTGCACCTCAATTTTCTCTATAGTCCTGAATTTCTGGTTATACTCAAGAAAGTACCTACAAGAGGACCACAATCTTGTCGCAGGGATTGGAGGCTTGCATATTTCAATGACCTGGAGAGCTATACTGGCTGGAGTCAGGGTCTTGTACTTTGACTCTTGGTAGGGTCACCCATGCCAAACAGGTCAAAGAGTAGAGGCCAGACTAAGAGTGGTCCACTGGTCCTCCAGGTTCAGGGGTTCAGTTCAGGGCTAACAACTCTGACTGACAAAAGAACATTGTTACCAAACAGCAATTAAGGATCCTGTTTTATCTGTATGTGAAGGCATGAACAGAGATGGAGGATCTTCATCACTGCCCTAAACGCCAAAGAGAATAATGGGCAATCAAGAAAACGGCACTTCACATTCTCCTTTAGCTGCACTGGCCTGTCCTGGACCCATCATACAAATATAATTGCAAAGAAAGCACGACAGCGCCTCTATTTGCACAGGAGTCTGCGGAGGTTTGGCATGTCATCAAAAACCAAGGCAAACTTTTATACATGCATGGAGGAAAGTGTATTGACAGGCTGCATTATGGCCTGGTATGGGAACACCAATGTCTTTAAGCAGAAAATCCAATGTTCAGAAAATCTCATGCTCTAGATATTTACTGCTTATACATAATTTTTTTATTTGTACAGTTTGTTATCTTCCACACTCTGGTTAAACACCCTAGTTGATTCAGTTTCATTGTTATGGTTATTATTCTATAGATTTATTGAGTATGCCCACAAGAAAATGAATCTCAGGGTTGTATATGGTGACATGTATGTATTTTGATAATAAAATTAACTTTGATATGCAATATCAAATGTTTCTTCAGTTTGTAATGTATTTTTGGAAAAAAAGCTTTAAACTTTGATAGTTGATTATTCACCATTCTTGGAAAGGTGGATAACAACCTACATGAGAGCAGTCCACTTCATGCTTTATCTGGTTTAGTATTTGGAAGGATTTCACTTTCCTATGAGTCAGGGATCTGTCTTACTGGTCCGCATGACACAGTGGTACCTTTATCCACCGAGGCATTTGTGACCTTCTAGAGTTCTCTGTTCAATGTTTCTGATGGAACACCAGTGACTTGCCAAGCAACATGGCTCAAATCAGGTGCCACTATAGGTGTGAGAACAACATCCTAAGTCTGAGTGTGGAGAAGACCAATGAAATGATTGTGGACTTTAGGAAGGTGCAGATGAACCATCCCCCTCTGAACATACAGTGCCATGTAAAAGTCTTCAGTCTCTAATCCTTTGTTCACATAAATGAGTATTACAACCAGGAATTTTGATCAATTTAACTGAGAAGTTTCATTTATGAATCACATGCTCCTTTTTTCACAGCAGAACCCAAAAACAGGAAAATTTGTAAAGCATAAAAAATTAAAAATTCAAAAACTGAAATGTCAGCAGTTCACCCCCCTTTGCTCAGTGCTTCACTGAGTTGAACCACCTTGCAAATCTATTACAGACAGTAGGCTTTTTTGGATGAGTCTCTATTAGCTTTGCACAATGTGATGGAGCAAAATTTGCCCATTCCTCCTTGCAAAATTGCTCAAACTGTGCCAGGTTATCTGGGGAGTGGCAGCAGACAGAAATCTTGAGCTCCTGCCAGTGATGTTTGACCAGGTTAAACTCGGGACTCTGACTGAGCCACTCAAGGGCATCAATTTTCATCAGTTGAAGCCACTCCGTGGTTACTCTGGCAGTGTTGTTTGGGTCATTGTCCTGCTAAAAGACGAAATTCCTCCCCAGTTTAAGTTTTCTGGCAGAGGCTAACAAGTTTTTATCTGGGATCTCTGCATTCATCTTCCCATCAATCCTGACCAGATTTCCAGACCATACTACTGAAAAGCATCCCCATAGCATGAACAACAGGAATTCTGCAGATGCTGGAAATTCAAGCAACACACATCAAAGTTGCTGGTGAACGCAGCAGGCCAAGCAGCATCTATAGGAAGAGCTTGTTAATGTGCAGTACTGGATTTATGCAACACATACTACTTGTTGTTGAGGCCAAAATGTTCCAGTTTAGTCTCACACAACCACAAGATCTTATTCCACACATTTGCAGCAAGTTGTGCTTTGCAAAGTATTTACCGGCAATGATAGATTTTGTTTTTAGCCATTGCTTCTTCCTTGCTACTCTTCCATAAAAATATCCTTTTTGTATAAGGTCTTAGAAATTGTGGAGCTGTGAACTTGATTTCAAGTGGTCAGTGACTTCTGCAGCAACTAAGTTTAAAGCAGCAGTCTGACGTAGGCAGTGTGCTGTTGGTTTCATGATTTTTTCACTTCACAATGGACTGCACTGAGCTCCTTTGAGATGGTCTTGTACCCTTCCCCAGGTGAATACTTCTCTATTACCATTTCCCTGACTTGTCCTGAATGCTCTTTTGTCTTCATTGTGGTTCGGTCCATTGAAAATCTACCACACTGTTGGACCCTGCAGAGAGAGGTATTTATTCTTATGAATTCGCTGAAAACAGGTGATCCTCTAATTTTTTTACATCAACAAATTGGATGAGTTGGTATGGTAGTACTGTATGTTGCAGATGAGGAAAGTTAGCATAGCAGTTACAAAAGGAATGAATATTTTTCAGCCTCACAATTGTTTTTTTAGTAAATTATTGACAGGTTTTGGAATTTTTCTTTTGATTTAACATGTGGTTTTGTCGATTAGCTCAAAATATCTCACTTCTGTACACCAATGACTATGTCGCCCACAGCTCAAATCTGCTAATTAAATCTGCAGATAATACTACATTGATTGGCCTTATCTCAAATCATGTGGCAGCCTACAGAGAAGTAGTCATCACCCTGACAAAGTGGTGTAAAGAGAACAACCTCTCCCTCAATGTCGCAAAAACAAAGGAGCTGGTTGTGGACTACAGACAGAATGGAGACAGGCTCCCCCTATTGACATCAACGGATCTCGGGCTGAGAAGGTGAAAAGCTTCAAATTCCTCAGTATACACACCACCAAAGATCTCACTTGGTCTGTACATACCGGCTGTGTGGTAAGAAAAACACAAAAGCACCTCTTTCACTTCAGACAGCTGACGAAGTTCGGAATGAGTCTCCAAATCGTAAGGATTTTCTACAGGGGCATAATTGAGAGCATCCTGACTGGCTGTATCACTGCCTGGTATGGGAACTGTACCTCCCTCAATCGCTGGGCTCGGCGGAGAGTGGTGCAGACAGCCCAGCGCATCTGTGGAGGTGAACTTCTCACTATTCAGGATGTTTACAGCAACAGGTGTGTAAAAAGACCAGAAGGATCACTGGGGACCCGAGTCACCCCAACCACAAACTGTTCCAGCTACTACCATCTGGAAAATAGTACTGCAGCATAAAAGCCAGGACCAACAAACAGGCTACGGGATAGCTTCTTCCACCAGGCATCAGACTAATTAATTCACACTGGCACAATTGTATTTCTGAGCTATATTGACTGTTCTGTTGTGTTTCTTACTGCACATAATATCTATTACAAATTTGCACATTGCACATTCAGACGGAGACATAACGTAAAGATTTTCACTTCTCATGTATGTGAAGAACGTAGGAAACTAGACAATGGGGTGACCCGTTGGGGCACCCTTTGAGAGAAGGGTAGTGCAGTCTGAGGTGGCCAGAATGAACATTAGATTTTCCTGAATGTTATTGGTATCGCTTTGCTTTGGAAACTAAAGTAGAAAACCTCAGTTTATTCAAGAAGAACAACGCGTAACAAAGCAAATATAGCTGTTCCTCATTTAACGAAGGACACTTTTGATGGCATTATTTCTGGTTTATCTGCAACCCTTGTGCTTCTCGTTGTTATTCTGGAAACGTGCAGTCCTTTCATCCCCCGTCTCTTCATGTCTTCTGCTGTTTGTTGTTTGTCTCTGATCCTGGAGATGTGCATGCTTCTCCTCTTCTTCTGTCATCTTTTTTGTCCTGACTGTTTGATCCTGGAGTCATGTGGCCCTGGCCTCATCCGATTCTTGTTCTCTCCCTCTCCTTGCCACTTCTTGATAACGTTTGGTGTCATCTCTTGACCATAATGTCCCCCTTCCCTTTCCACACAGCATAATTAGGCTGATCATTTTTTTTTAACCCTAATGCTGGATAGAAGATACGAAGCAGTATCACCAAAGGATGCTGGTTATTCTTGATGATGTGGTTGGAGCTCTGCTAAATGGACGAGATATAGTCACCGCTGTCCT